>NC_136499.1:21651687-21849187 GCF_053919585.1 Euprymna scolopes | reverse complement strand
GAAAATCTACAATAGCGTAGTAAATAATGGACAGTCAACTATTACCCCACTATCAAACAATCATGAGGTTGCTTGCACGGCAACTGACAAGGCTAATCTGCTTGCCAGTCGGTTTGCCTCAAACTCCACACTGAACCCGGTACACCACTCCCTCCCTGATTTTCCTCTGTGAACAGACGCCACACTAGACGATTTGGAAATCACCCCTTCTCAGGTACATTCTATTATAAAAAACCTAGACACCTCAAGAGCATGTGGACCAGATATCATCCCGGTTGTGCTATTAAAAAAATGCTCTCCCGAGGTTGCTCCAGTTCTCTCCAAACGGCCAATTTAAACAAAGATATTATGCACATATGAGCTCCTTTAGAGCTAAAACAAGGATGAATACAGCATTAGCTACCCGCGTGTGGGAGCTTAAAGAAAAAAATACACCCTTTTCCATAAAATGGAGAAAAATAGAGCATAGACCAGCATACGTCCCGGAATTAAGTCAATGCTCACTCTGTAACGCAGAGAAATACTACATCCTCCGGTCCATTCATGACCCAAAAATAAAATGTTTAAATGTGAGGAGTGAAGCTTTGAAAAGTTGCATACATAGAAGGAAGGGGCTCCTAATAAATTGGATCAATGAAAAGAACAACACTTAGATGTTGTTTTTATATATATATATATATAAGGAAAAAAAATTGTAAATACATAAATAATTAGTCGGTAAACTTGGATTTTAATCGCAATTATATTATAGATTTTTAATTAATGTCATATATATATATATATATATATATATATATATATAAATAAAAAAAAAAAATTATATTTTATAAATGTAATTTATAATCTATTTCGAATTTAAAACTATAGAAAAATATAATAATGTTAATAAACTAGGGAAATCACTTAGGATAGATAAATACTCACTTCCCCAAACCTTGAAAGATTTGGGTTTTTAAAAAATAATTTTTAAACGTATTTCGAAATTTTTAAACGTGATTCGATATAATTAAAAATATATTTTTTAAAACTTTAAACGTATTTTTGGAAATTTTTAAATGTTCGATATAATTAAACGAATTTTTAAGTTTTTTACCGATACCAATACAGATTTTGAAGTTTTTATACATAAGGAAAGAGATTTTAAAATTAAATGGGGTTCAAATTAAAATCGATTCATATAAAAAAAACATTTTTTCGAAATTAGATCTTAAATTTAAATAATTCAAAGTTGAAAATTAGGTATTACATTACCCGATATATATATATATATATATATATATATATAGATAAAAAAAAAAAGGGGGGGATTAAACAAAACGAGATTTGAACGTGGATTCGCGAGGTATATATACTTCACACTTCCGGTTATAAGATAGACGAATATTGGCTGAAGAGAGCTTGATAAGGATACCTTAAACGGGCCTTATTATCGGGCTTGAAACCGACGGTACCAATGACCTGTCTCAACTAACAACTTTCTGTACACAAAATATAAGTACGCTCTTAAAATTTGGATTTTCCTTTTAATTGAGCACTCTGCTGGAATTCTTTTTCCAAAAAAACTAATCATATATATATATATATATATATATATATATATATATATATATATATATATATATATATATATATATATATATGTTCTTTATTTTTACTTTTGTGATACGTTTTGAATAAATTCAATTATTTACTAAATTGCATTTTTACCTAAATGCGAGTTGGGAATAAGTTTCCCTTTAAATAATTTGGTACTCCCACATGGGGAGCGGCATATATATTATTTTTTAAATATAATTATCCACTGACACGTGTTTCGTCGTCTACGACTCATCAGAATGAATATATATATATATAATTGTAATTATCCATGTCACGTGTTTCGTTGTTTCCGACTAATCAGCGTGGTTGAATCTAGCGAGAGTTAAAACCAGAGTCTTAGAATCATTTTACTTATTGCTAAGTGGGAATAATTTCACCTTCACCATTGTAATGCCCACAGTTTTGGAACGACATATATATTTTAAAAATATAATTCTTAAGGGAATCATGTTTCGTCCTTCACTTTATTAGACTTAAGCAGAGTTGAGTAATACTTGTTTCCTGAAGGTTTTTGTCATATATCTTTTTAATCATACAAAAGCCATGCAAAAATATTCGTTGATTTATAACGTTGTCAGGAAGTGAATGAGGATCAACTGATAGTTCACCCCCCCATATTTTATTGTCAGCGAAATCAGGAAAATCGCCCATTTTTCAATCCTCCCCTTAGTACCTTAGTCAAAAATATATTGTAGTTTACATTGCACTGTAGAGAACCTACTGATGATTTTATAAAATTATTTTTATATCATGTCTTGAATTAAAAATTAAAATACAAATTTAAAGTATCATGGTTCAGTTGCTCTCTAAACAACAATATTCATTTCGAACATGCCCCTGCCATACCAAAGAACCTACTGTTGATTTTATATACCGGGTCTCTCTGTTTGTGCGGTAATAAAACTTCTCAAATTCACTTATGATGTTAGGCTGTATAAGGCGTTAACTATAATCAAAATCAACTGTTCCTTCTTTCATCGGATTTTGTGATTATCTATTATCGATACTTATCAATTATCGATACTTATCGATACAAAACTTATCTAAAAACACTGGCACACGCATGAAGTACATTTGTGTGAAATTCAAAAATCGGTACAGCCGTTTAGGAGTCTATACGGTACGAACTTATATCCACACACACGCGCGCACGCACACACACACACACACACAAAGTTCTTCTACATAATAGTAGATATTTTCAAACCCATATCTTGTTAATATCGTACCCTCTTGCTGCCTCTTTTTGTAATACCGTTTCGTTCACTCATAAACTCAAAAATCGGTACAGCCGTTTAGGAGTCAATAGGGTACGAACTTATACCCACCTAAACGCGCGTGCGCACACACACAAATTTCATTCTACATAGCAGTAGATATTTTCAGACCCATATCTTATTAATTTTATGTTTGTCAACATCGTACCCTCTTGCTGTCTCTTTTTGTAATACCGTTTCGTTCGCTCTTAGTGATTCCCTCTCCCTATCTATACCCATTCTCTTTCCCTTTCTCTCTCTCTCTCTCTCTCTCTCTCTCTCTCTCTGCTTAATAACAGTCGAATGTAACAAAAGAAAGAAACAATGAAAGGGTTGGAATAGTACATTATAAACAAATAAAAACAACATTACAAAGCATTACAAATATTTAACACGTATTATTATTATTATTATTAGTAGTAGTAGTAGTAGTAGTAGTAGTAGTATTAGTAGTAGTAGTAGTAGTAGTAGAAGTAGTAGTAGAAGTAGAAGTAGTAGTAGAAAGAGAGAAAGAAAGAAGAATGATTGAGATTTTGTCTTTTTATATGTACTAGATATAGGCTGGCGATAACCTATCCAGTCGAAACAATTGTTTATTGAGCATTTTAGAATATTCCATTTTCATTACAATAATAATGGTTGGTGCGATTTCGAAATTCCATTTTTAATATAAGGGATGTTCAAGATGATAACGATCGAAGCGAATTAGCGTATTAATATATAGATTTTCAATTTAACCATTTTTAAGCTCATATGTTTCATAACTACAGATGAATTTTCAGCATAATTGGCAGATCTACTTCGTCGGAATGAGATATGTTTTATTTGGTTTCAGCAGGCTATCCTCCCAGGCGTTATTGACTTTTTCAAAAGGAGTTGGTTTATTGCCTGTCATCTAAGGAGCCAAATGCCGACAGGTTTCTTCACAGTTTTGTACTTTTCCAAATAATATGGTTGTTAGTATTTTTCACATAAAACTGATCTTATGCCACACCTGGCTGGTGTGGAAAGCGTTTAAACAATGGTATTTTATTTAAATTATTGTTTTCTTAACAACCAAGGCATCGTAGGTACATTCCAATTTTAGAATTTAACTTACAAGGGATTCTCCCTTTTGTTTGAATGAGATCGTGGTCGGTTCGGTCCTAGGTTGGTTATCATCTGTTGCCTTTTGTGGTTCAAAAGAAATTAGCCAGGGTTTTTAGAAATGGCTGCTGTGTTTATAAATTATATGTTTCTCTTTGTATCTATTTTGTTTTGCAAATATTTCGAATTCTACCGACTTAGTTTGTTAAAAAACATTTAGTTTTACGTAAGAATCGAAATAAAATTTTTAATTCTAACGGCTATGTGTCGTTTGAAGTAAACGTCAGTCATCTCCATGTCATAAACGCATTACACATTTTTAATTCCAACGCTATATTATGACGGATTATGACGAATGAAAGCTGTATTACTATGTGGTATCAAAACGGCGATTTGTTTTATTGCATTGCAAGGAAAAGTGGTACTTTGATGTAAGGGGGGCACTATCTGGGACACTATGTAGGGAGTTGAACTGCAAGATGATGGAGATCACTAAATCAACAAGTCTAACGAATTAGAACAAGGGAAGCAGGAATAGATCGGAACACATGCCATTATAATACTTATAAAAAGGACTGAGACTAGCAACATCACGTCTGTAACTAACATGATTATATGCATGATATGTATGTATAGAAAAGAGTTAATCCATATACAAAGAACTGCCCAGTCTGCTGCATTATCCATGACTGCGAGTACATTACTGGCAAACAAAGGGTGAAAATAGTTGCAAGTTCGTAATCAGTTGTTCGTAGCGGAGTTTTTACACGGATATTTTATTGAAAAACAAAGAGTTAACCTAGGATAATATTCGACATGGGGAATTACATCTGCTCAACACCGTTGTTTCGTCCAAACATCTCGCTGGTACTGACTTCTACTATCGGCTTCGTCTTTTAATCCGCATGATAGAAGATATTATCACCAGGTCATTCTTCCCGGTCGGACTGGTTAGATCGTTCGCGACTCTTTGGCCCTAGATTCATATCTCATCGAAGCTAATGATGTACTGGCATCTTGTACGGATCAAGACGGTTTCGTCAATTTCGATGGTAACCCGAAAGCGATTCGACTCGCAGACGATAGAAACGGTGCGATGTTAACCGTTATTCTTTCACGTTGATTCTGTTTCTTAGCTTGCTTTTCTTCATCTTTCGATATATTTTTCTGTTTATACAATCCTTTTCGGGCGTTTACTGTTTAAAAACTTGACTAACTGACCGCCCCGCGTTGCCTCGCGTTACCCGATCGTACAATAGGCTTACACATGATATTTCAATTCATGCAGATAACGTATGTATGTATTATAGAATCAATCCTCTCTTGATTATTATAATATTACGAGGAATAATTTGATCGGTAAACTAATTCGCAAAATAAATAAATAAATAAATAATGATAATGATAATGATAATGTCGTTCATCACATTCCGTTTGTGGTGTTTACGTTAACTGATATTTTGGCTTTTCGATCTTAAACATAATCTTTCTTCTGTTATAGATAAAAAAATTAGAATGTTTACAAGGGAATACATTACATTACACCGGCTGGTGTAACATTAAATATTCCCTTGTAAAAATTCTTCTTTTAATCTATAAGAAAGAAAGACTATTTTAAGGATCGGATTTTTCGATTTTCGATATTATCGGTAAATTTCTGTACAAAACATATCTAAGAATACTGTCAGACATATAAGTTAGCATTGCGTGAAATTTGCAAGACAGGCTCAACCGTTTCGGAACCTATGAGAAAGAAAGCCGCACACAGTGACTTTTGTATAATAGTAGAGATATTTGTTTTTATTCTATGGCAGTTAAGCGTATTTTATTCTTTTTTCTTTTTCATATTCTGTAATGAGATACTGTGGTTTGGGAGGCATTTTAACTGGGGAGTTGTACAGATACTGATTCACATTGCATTGGAAATTAAACGTATGCATATTAGTACGGTGAGCGAAACAGGAAGCAAGGAAGGAATTCCAAAGGCTAGCCGAAGTAAATATTAAAGTAGAAAGAGCACCGGCATCTTGGAACCTCTATAATGTTTTGTTAGTTCAAATATAATATTTCTTGTTTAACTGAACTATGAACATCTCCATGCACCCACTGCACAGGTCGCGATCATCCGCTCGTTGTGTCAGTCCAAACTTACTACTCGATTCCGACACTGATCTTGTTCCAGTCAATATTGCAACAGAGGAATGCAATCGCAATTCCCGTGTAAACAAGTAATAATATTTTATTCCTTTCGAAGTTACAAGGATGCTTGCTTTAGAATAAAAGGGACAGATGTCTAACTGACTGCAACCCCCAGCAAAAACAAATTGACTACCCCACACCCAGAATGTCGGCTCTAATTCTCACTCCTTGCCGGAATATATTTACTTCTGATTGGAAATCTTAGATTCCAGTTTTTTCTCAGTCACACGAATCTGATCACCAAGAGACTGATCACTTAAGATAATAGCCAACCATTTCCATGACCATCAGAGGTTTAATCCCCGTGGAGTCCAGGCCATTATTTCTGGCAAAAAACTGAAATTATCAATAATAACAGGAGGAAACCTCTTATCTAAAATACATTAAAATACATTATTTCCTCAAATGTAAAAATAGAATTCTGCATGGCCAAAACTTCTAGCTCTGATGCATTTTCAATCTTCTGCGTAGTTTCCCATTTTTTCATTAAAGATTACTGACTTGCAGCAAGTCTGCTATTCATATGCAGCTACAAACATGCAACAAAAACATGCAACAACAAACATACAACCATAAAATACAACAATAAACATACAACAACAAACATACAACAACAAATAAGCAACCCATGTTTACAACACAGCTTTTTATGTACCGGGTCAGCATTTTTATCTTGAAAAATATGTTTTAAGACAGAAATCTCAAATCACGAATAGATATCTGCAGTCATATGTGTGTTTCATATTTAATGGACATTTTGTTAATACCCTTCTTTATCCCAAACAAGCAGTATTGCACTTGGACGTAAGCGGCTACTATATGGAACCATGTTTACAGGGACACAATATAGGGAGGTAAGAAGGAGATGTCTATTCGCATTGTATTTAAATTTCTGCATGTTAATTCAGCCCGGTAAGCAGGAAACAGTAAGGGAATTCCAAAGTCTCATGAAAACAAAAATTATTAGAGAAGGCTTTACCGCACCAACAGACCACTAAAGTGTTGCTTGTAAAGTTAGCCGGGATATTTGCGTTTCGAGTTCATTAGAGCACGTCCCATTAAAGTGCTTGTCAAACAAACAAGGAGATGCAACATTGTGGCGATGGGACAGAAGTTGGAGCTTGGTAGACACTAAGGGATCTATTAGATTGGAGACTCTTTTGAACCCTGTTCAAGAGAAAGAGAGACTTACGACAGATGCACCAACCCATATATGGCAACAATACTCTATGCATGGGCGCATGGTGACTTCGTAGAAATGCAGGATATTTTCAGATGTGAGTAGTTTTCTAGCATGGTAGGGGGAGCCCACCTTCTATGTAGCAGCCTTTGTAATTTTGTCAATGTATTTGTTCCAATTCACGTTGCCTGTGAATAATAAGCCTAGGAGTTTGAATAAAGAGCTCTCGGGTAGAGTGTTATTAGTCATGACAATCAGTAGTTGTTAAAGAAACCTTGTGTCATACACATAAGTTCATAATCTTACCTAATGTTGCCTCTTCCTCTACTCATTTTGTTTTGTGATTTTGCCAGATTGACAAAACCTCGTCCGCAGTTGATTTCTTTTACACCTATAAATAAAGAACAAATCCAACAAAAACCGTTGGAGACAGAATAGGTTTATTCCGATGAATCGCTTCTTCCAAATCACTCACCTATAAAATGGGTTGAGACACAGAGAGATCGATAATTATTGTTTCATCATATCTTATCAGAACATTTTGAAACTAAGATTTTCGCACTTCTAGAGTCTCCAACGAAAAATCGAATTCTCTCATTCTCTCTTTAAGCCATGTGATATCAGGTTCGTTTCTATCAATTCCTGCAGTTGAAGTGAACTAACCTCAATGTTACCAGGGTAACATTGACTGAATTTCATTTATTGTTATTTTGAACTAACCCATTTATATATTAACGGATCTATTCCGCCAGTATTTAACGATAGTGACTAGGAATGAAAAAGTGATATTTTACGAAAATATAAGGAAACATCGGGTAGGTCATATTATTATTATTATTATTATTATTATTATTATTATTATTATTATCTATATAATATTCTATTTATCTCTTCTTTTCTTTGAAAAAAAAAACAAATACAATTTTTGAATGGCAAATTGCCTCCCAAAAGTCCCAATTTGCGAAATTTAGCCTTTGAAAGGCTAATCTGAACAATAATATAAAAGTGACCTTCTTTTGATGTAGCTTCGTTTTCAATTATTATTAGAATAAAATATAATCATGATTGAAATGGTGTGAGAAAGGAAATGGCAGTAATTTCGACATGCACCCCTTCTTCACTGAAGAAAGAAGTAAGCATAACGTTTCGAAAAAAGGGACATTCAAAAGAAACAGGACATAAAAAAGAACATTGTCTGCCAAGAGGTGTTGGACTGAAAGAGAAAATTAAAGCTCGTCTCTTACAATGTGATTTTATTATTTGTATTGACCTATGTAGCACAATATTACTTCCTGTGTATTAGTACTTATTAATTCATCCCATTTGGGTCAGCTGTATATTTAAAATACAAGAGACACTATTTTTATAGAAATGTTAATAAACACATATTTGTTGTTTTTTCTATTAAAAATACTAAGTTTTACTCTATCCTGAAAAATAACAGCTTTATCAAAACATATTTGTTGATTAAATATATTTCTCATTCCATGGAATTTCCACGGGTCAGGCCAGTTATTATTATTATTATTATTATTATTATTATTATTATTATTATTATTATTATTATTGTTAAACCTATACACCCATTAAAACGGCAAACGTTATAAGTTCTTTATGCGAAATTGATGGTAGCTCTAAATATATCTAAGGTTTTAGACAGGGTACGGCATGAAGGTCTTCTCAGGAAAATCAGATCATATGGTATCACTGGAAGAATACATGACATAATTAAATCCTTCTTAGATAAGAGAAAAATCCAGGTTGTCCTCGACGGTCGTACTATCCTAGGACCCCTGTTATTCCTAATATTCATAAATGACCTCCCTGACAAAATTGCATGTGAGATGGGCATATATGCTGACGACACCACACTCTATAAAAGACACGACAGGAAAACAAATGAACACATATCTAAAGAAATGGCAGAAACACTAGAGGATGACCCCCCGATCTGTAGTGGAATGGGGACATAAATGGATGATCATATTCAATGCTATCAAGACTAAACTCGTTTCCTTCAATAATTACAAGAAACCTACTCTACCACTAACAGCAATGGCCAATTACCCTTTATTTGAAAGTAATATTTTAAACTCCCAAGCCTAATGCTCTCAAGAATCATGAGTTGGAACAATTACATCGAGAGTATCGCCAGGACCGCTGCGAAGAAGGTATCTTCTCTCTACCGTACTAGAAAGATACTAACGCCTGAAAGTATCCTATACCTCTATAAGGCCACCATTCGCCCATGTATGGAGTATTATTGTTATATTTGGGCTGGTGCATCTGCCACTAGTCTCTCGCTCCTAGACAAGGTTCAAAAGAGAGTCGCCAATCTGATAGGTCCTGAACTGTCATCTAAACTTCAGCCCCTGTCCCATCGACGAAATACAAGTACTTTAACGGTGAATGCTCTGACGAACTGCAAGCACCTGTGCCCCCTCGACGTAAATACCCCCGACAAACCCGACAAGTAGCTAAATCTCACCCCTTCACAGTAGAGATGCCTAGATGTAAGAGAGCCTTCTACTCCAGTAGTTTCTTCCCCAGGACTGCTAGACTTTGGAATTCCCTGCCGAGCCCCTGCTTCCCCAACTGTACTGACATGCAGAAGTTCAAGTGCAACGTGAACCGACATCTTGCTGCCCAACTCCCTACACAGTACCCCTGATGCCTATGTCCCTGATAGTAGCCCCCTACAACAAAGTGGCAATGTGCCTTATTTGGGGTGAAAATGTAATAAAAAAAGAATGCAAAATTTATGCCCATTTTTTGCATTAAATTCTAATTCTTATTAATCCTTATGTATCTTTAATTCGCTATACCTTATCAGTATCAGTTAGATCTGCCCAGTAGTTTCCAAGAACATTTCTGAGTAAATGCGGTATTGTTATGACTAATCCCTAAATGTGCATCTATAATATTTAGTACGCTGCACCTTATCATAGAACAAATTAAGAAAAAATAATGTAGATTATTATTATTATTATTATTATTATTATTATTATTATTATTATTATTATTATTAATATTAATATTTTTATTATTATTATTACTGTTATTATTAATATTAATATTTTTATTATTATTATTATTGTTGTTGTTATTATTATCGTTATTATAATTATTATCGTTATTATAATTATTATCATTATTTTTATTATTATTATTACAATTAGTATTATTATTGTAATTATTATTATTGTTGTTGTTATTATTATTATTTTTATTACTATTATTACAATTAGTATTATTATTGTTATCATTATTGTTGTTGTTATTATTATTATTATTACTATTAGTATTATCATTGTAATTATTATTGTTGTTGTTGTTATTATTATTATTATTATTATTATTATTTCTATTATTATTACAATTAGTATTATTATTGTTGTTATTATTATCAATATTATTTATTGTTATTATTATTATTATTATTTTAAGCATTATGATTATTATTGTTATCTTATTATTATTTTTCGCATTATTATTATTTATTATTATTGTTGTTTTTAACATTATTATTATTATTTAACACTTTGTTGTGTTTTTTTTTTACATTTTTATTATTTTTTCAATTCAACCAAAGAAGAAAATGCACACAACATTCATATTATTAATACAATATCACTATACAGACTGAAGTCTATGAAATAATTCATCTGATATTTTCCAAAATTTCTTCTTAATTCTTTCTTTATCATTATGTCTGAGTTTTTAAAACTCTTATTGTCCTAATTAAGGTATATTGTCACTTGGAGACAAAGGATACCATCTGGGACTATGTTTGTCCCCATTAGATTTTAATTTCTGCATCTTTGTAAATTTTAATTTCTGCATCTTTGTAAATTTTAATTTCTGCATGTTCGTAAATTTTAATTTCTGCATGTTCGTACAATCGGAGATGCAAAAAACAAGAAGGGAATTCAAGTCTTTTTTAATTCTATTTTCACCCCAAACAAGGCATAATGCCACGTTGATATAGGGGGCTGGTATCGGACATAAGTTGCAAGTATACTATGTAGGGAGTTGAGCAGCGAGATGTATGTTCACATTACATTGAACTTCTGCATGTCAGTACAATTGGGGAAGCAGGAACCCGGAAGGAAATTCCAAAAGCTAGCAGTTCTGAGAGAGAAACTATTAGAGTAGAAGTCTTTATTACATCTTAGTATCTCTACTGTGTAGGGGTGGGACTTTGCTGCTTGTCAGGTCTGTCGGGGGTATTTACGTCGAGGGGATACAAGGGCTTGTAGTTCGTCGGAGAATCCACCATTAAAATACTTGTAAAAAAGGCATGGGACAGAGGTTGAAGCTTAGATGACAGTTCAGGACCCATCATGTTGGCGACTCTCTTTTGAACCCTGTCCAGGAGTGAGGGACTAGTAACAGATACACCAGCCCAAATTATATTGTATTAAAAAGTTTGACTCATGTCAAGGTAACCTACATTTAAAATTCCAAGTGATTAGACCCAAAACTGGCGGAGGAGTTTAGTAGACTCTGCAAAGGTAAACTCTTTCAACTTTGATTTCTTGACAGCCAAAGTTTCACCCCAAAACTGATTAAAAAGTTTGTTGCATGTCCGAATACCCTTTATGTAAAATTTCAAATGTTTAGACCTTAAATTGGTTGAATAGCTTCCTAGAGATCGCAAAGGTCAAATCTTTTGAACTTTGACCCCTTGGCAGCCAAATTTTCGGCCAAAAACTGATTGAAAAGCTTGCTCTATGTCTAAATACGCTTCATATAAAATTTAAAATATTTGGACGAGAAATTGGCTAAGTAAGTGGTTAGAGACCGCAGAGGTCAATGTTTTGTAAAGCTTTGACGCCAATTTGGACTCCTTAACATTTATTGTTTTGGGTTCAAATCAAATTATAAAGTTAGATCCATGTGCAAGTAACCTACATCTAAAATTTCAAGTGTTTAGATTCAAAATTGGCGGAGGAGTTTGGTAGAATTTTCAAAGGTTAAATCGTTGAACTTTGACCCCTGAACAGCCAAATTTCTGGTCGGAAATCGATTAAAAAGAGTTTTCCAAATCTCAATACCCTTTATGTCAAATATCGAGTCTGTAGACTAAAAATTTACAGATTAGTTTAGTAGGGAAGTGTACACACACAGACACAGACAGACAGTTTCACTTTTATAGATATTAAGATTACAATTTTACTCAGTGTTATTTGTTTGTCTTTAGTGGAAGTGGACAAGAGATCTCTATTCAGAAAAATAACATTATTTCTCTAATTATCTAACAGGTAGGATTGATTTGGCGTGATCCACCTTGGGTAAAATGCAACAGTTACAGCAAACATTCGTTGTCGTCAAAGGAATTCTGCTCTATTATGATAATACACGATGCTAAGATATAATATTCGAAACCTTTAATAAACATAATAAATACAGGAAAAATTAATACTCATAGCCCAGCATGAGTAGGTTATAATCATACAAGTCATGAATATGTTCTCAGCACAGTATAACGGAGTGTTGACCATTTTTGGAAAAGGATTGACTTTGCACCTGTCGGACTAGATTAGGGTTCTGGGTAATCCTAGGCACACACAGAGGAAGAAAAAAATTTTTCTTCCTCTCAATGTCTTAACAAAACCTTTAAATAGGAAACCGGTACTTCTATATTGTAAGATGGAAGTCCGGAAATCGAAATATTGAATTCTAAATTAAACAAACGGTACCTACGCACTTGTCATGTCGCAAATAGCAACGTATCCAAAATTTATGAAAAACAATAAGTTAGAAAAATAATTAATAATGAGAAAAAGACATTTGTGAAATCGCTAACTGAAAAATAGAATAGTTTTACTTGAATTCAATATTTCGAATTTCGAACTTCGCTCTTATAACATAGAAGCACCGGGAAATCTGTATTATAGAAAAGTGTTAATATGGAATTAGCTCCCTGTGACTCTGACACTAGTTATAGTTTTATCTAAACAATGGCAAGGAAAGGGCTCTTTGTCTCAACGCTTTCTACTGTAAAAGTCATCCCTCTTCGTTCACAAATATGCAAATGGACTTCTCTACGACTACATACGGTAATTAATTTTTTTACGATTTCTTCGCTGAGTGAAACAAATAAAAAAAAATTGAGCAAAGGAGAACATTAACCTGCAGCAATCCCGAAACGCGCTTTCGTGTTCTTTCTCTCACCTCGCTCGAACACATTTCACACGCGGTTTTTGCTCGAAATCGAGTTCAGCACAACCCCTTAATTGTCATGTCAAACGAATCTGACCGCTCGTTATTGGTTTACGAGTAATCGGACCTAGCATTCTAGCCATCGCCCTGTACCCCCAGCTCGAAGCCTCGCTATCTTCTCCTTCTCGGTGTTCCGGAGAAGGCAGGGTTAGGTTGTGCTCTCGGGGCAAGTAAAACGGGTGAAGCTAATGATCTGTCTCCCGTTTGCAACCACCAAGTTCCTTGGGGAAGGTGGGACTCCCGCCCGACTGTCAATCGACCCCGTCCACCACACACACACACACACACACACACACACACACACACACACACACACACACACACACACACACACACACACCTTGCAACCGTAACGAAGAGGGTTAGAAAACTGCCGTAAACGCTTCATTCTCCACCCCGACGCATTCTTGACACCCTTGCCTCTTCACAACGGTGCGGGGTGGTGAGTCGGGCAGGGCCCGATTTCTTCGTCGCCACTTTTTGACACTCAATTATAGGATGCTCTAACGTTTTCCGCGAAGGTTATTAAAGGTTTTAATCCTTTTGCGTCTCGTTACAAGTGATACTCGATATATTAGTAACCCCCCTCTCTTTTTCTAGCTTCGTAAGCACACCCAGACGCAAGGAAACACACACATAAGTACATGCGTAGACGCATACGCAGAAGATAGAGGAGGCTAACATGAGTCCCCTACACTCATCCCTCGGTTATTAGATGGTTATCACCAGTTGCCTGCCGCAACCTGGAAGGGTTTCCGTGTTTTCTTTCTCCAGTCGGTCGTCTTTGACGACCATTCCGTTCGGCGTGTTATCTCCGTTTTTTTTCTTCTTCCTCTTTCTATTTTCCGTCTTGTTTCTCGTCATCTCATGCCTTTCCTTTTTACGCGACTGGTATCTTCTTTTTCCTCTTCTTTTCCCTCTTGTTCTTTTTCTTTGTCTTTATCAGTTTCTCTTTTTTCTCCATGTTTATCAATATTATATTTCTTCTTCCTTAGTCTCAAAATTATATTTCTCCTCCCCCTCCTCCTCCTCCTCCTCCTCCTCCTTCTCCTCTTTAGTCTTCTAGAGACACACATTTTAACAATCGTGTTTAAAATACATTAAATTTTATTGGAAAAATGATTTCTGCCCCCAACAGAAAAATATTCAACAAAATGATTAACCGGAAAATTATTTTACCGAAAACTATTAATATTAAACTATAAAAAGGAAGATACTAGAATTAAAAAAAAAACTATTTTATTTACCCTCAATCAGATGTGCCTTATGCACTAATAAAAATGTAATTGAAATTTTGTTGCATTTTTTAAGATTTTAAATATTTATAAATTTTCTTATTATGAAAACGGATTATGAAAAAATGATTATAATTTGTTGACAGAAGAAATAAAATTTAAAACATTAGAAAGAAAAATGCAAAATTATCCAATTATATGAATAACTTTTGGCAAATCATGTAAATAAATTTTATAAGAAATTATTTAGTAAATTGATATAAAATCATATTTGATTTTATAAAGTAAATGCATGGATTGAAAAACTTTAAATCAATAAATTATCAATACATTTTATCATAAAAAAGACGATTGGATTCATTTTTATTTGAAAAAAAAAAAAAAAAATTAAACGACAACTAAAAAATCCAAAATCAGCGAATCATCAATAAATGTTATCAATGTAAAAATATTTATGTATATTCGACATAATTTATGTATACTATTTAATTTTAATGAAATAAAACATATTTTTCTTTAATTAATATTGTTAAAATAAGATAATAATCCCCTTGATGATAAGATTTATTGATAATTCGTTGATTTTGGATTTTTCGCAATGTTGTTTTTTTTCTTTTACACATTAAAATTAATCTAATTATCGTATTTTTAAGACGACAAAATTGATTGATAATGTAATGATTTTAGATTTTTCTCACGATTGAATTTTTTGGGAGGGATTGAAATGCATAATTTCGGAACTAATTCACCAAGGAGTGAAAATGTTAAATAAACATTTATTTGAACACACCAATATTTTATTTCAGTAGAAAAAGTTCTAGTGACTTTTTCCAAGTGATCAGTATTTTGTTGACATTCGTTAGAATGTTTGAGCACTGAAGAGCCAGTTTTGAGCAAACTTTTAAATTGCTGGCAACGATCAGTAGGATGGAGTTGAATAACATTTCTCAGTGGAATTTTATCAAATGGCATAGTTTGGAATCCACAACCAGCTTTACAGATGTAATTGCATTCTCTATTTTGTAGTCTTTGGTTGTACTATTTTGTTGTATTTTGGTTGTACTGTTTATGTAGTTTAATACATTTCAGTGTTTTACTTCTTCTGTGAGAAAGGGGTTGTAAAGAAGAGATCATCTTCCATATTAGATTATGAAATTGATTTTAAACTCTGTTAAATAATAATAAAATGCTCCAAGCGACATCCCTCCAATTTGGAAACAGAATCTAAGGGAGGATGAACCTGAGTTTTGCAAAGCTAACATATTGCATCAAGAAAGATCCATACATTTTTTTTTTCACCAACCTTAGACATAGATTGGATACAAGTCTTTTATTTTAGATCTGGTATGAATTCCTAGAATTTTAACTGGAACTGAAAAAAAGGTCTGAGCATTGGTAGTGAAAGCAGAGAAGCTTGATTAAAATTAACAAGTTATTTCACCCTATTTCCCCTCATGCTTCTGATCAGAAGTGAAAGAATCAACAAAATTTTGATTACAAAAGCTCTTTGCCGTATATTGAAAATAAACAAATTTGCATATCAGAACAAGATAGATAAAATTATGGCTCAACAATATTGTAGGTTAACATTGTATGCTCCCCAAAAAACTTGAGATTCTATTTTTTAGGCGATTACGTGTGAATATTTTGAAAAACTTGACAGAAAAAAAAAAAAACAGAGAAAAAAAGATAATTTAGAATTTTGATCAGTTTCGCATATAAATTTAATGTACAATAATCCCTCATTTTCAAATCATTCTTTCATCTTAAAGCAGATAACCACAGGGTGAACCCCCCCCCCCCAAAAAAAAACAAACAAAAAACAAAACAAAAGCTAAATGGAGGCCATCTAGAACATATGCTATAGAACGGAGAAAAAAAAGCCAAAGACCCTAGTGTTTTGATGTGATGTTTTGAATATAATAAGCTAGTTATGACTAAAGTTTCATTTCATTCAGACAAAACACGGGGCCTAATTAGAGCTGGGGCCGTTTTTTGGGGGGTCACCCTGTATTTCCTCCCCTTTTTTTCCTATATCAAACAAATGATGCCCGTTCTTTTTTGAGAGGTTCTACAATTTTATACTATTACATATAATTTTATGTTCTTGCCCTTCAGACTTAGTGTTAATAGTACAAATATTAGTATGTTTCTTTAAAAAATTAGAATGGGATATCATTTTACGTTGCATTTATACATGAAACTCATCCCTATACTAAAATTCTAAATTATTTTTCCTTCCACCAAAAGTATTCGTCTAAAATAAATACTCAGAAAATCATAGAGGTGGGGAGAGGAATAACGGCGAGTATTCATTTACAAATTTATCAAAATTAGATTACTTAAAAGCATTGAAATTACAAAAAGTACCGATCGATAATTTATATTTATGTTATTTTATTTTACAATTGTGATTCTTTGAAGTAGAAGATGGATTTGTATATATATTTTTAATATTGATGTTTAAAACGCCCGCTGGACGTAATGTACTATTTATTTATTACAATAGATTAAATCCTGATCTAGAAAAGTGCAAAAATGAAAATAATTTTAAAAAAAGTGAGATGTTATTTTGTCAATATGAAAGGAGAGGATGAGGGGTACGGAGAGAGTGTGGGTGCAAACAGAAAGGGGACGAGAAGATAAGAGATAGCCAGGGGTGAGAGGCCCCGAGAGAGTGCGGGTGCATAAGAAATGGGGGGGGGTAAGAGACAGGGAGAACGGGTGAGAAGGTATAAGTGATAGTGTACGGAGAGGAGAGAGAAAAAAGAGACGGACGACAGCGAAAGAGCAATGATGCTGATAAATAAATATCTATCTATCTATATATTTATAAACGTGAACGTGTCTGTGTGTCTGTGTACATTTCCCTACGAAATAACTCTGTAAATTTTTAGTCTACAGACTCGAAATTTGATTTGGGGAAATCTATTTGATCGGGTTTCGGCCAGAAATTTGGCTGTTAAGGGGTCAAAGTTCAACGATTTGATCTTTGAGAACGCTACCAAACTCCTACGACAAATTTGGGTCTAAACACTTGAAATTTTAGATATAGGTTCCTTGGACATGGATCTAACTTAATAACTTGTTTTCAGCTCAAAACAATAAATGTTAAGGAGTCATAATAGGAGTCAAAGTTAAAACAATTGACCGTTTTTTTTTTGCTTTGTTTTCTTTTTTTTGCTCAGCATACACCTCCAAATACCCGGGCAACTCCGGGCGCCCATGCTAGTATATCTATAAAATTGAACGTGTCTGTGTGCCTGTCTGTTTGTGTGTCTGTGTGCGTACATTTCCCTACGCAATAACTCTGTCAATTTTAAGTCTACAGACTCGAAATTTGATATACAGGGTACTGAGATTAAGGAAAATCGATGTGATCGGTTTTCGGCCAGTAATTTGGCGATTAAGGGTCAAAGTTCAACGATTTGACATTTGAGAACTCTACCAAACTTCTCCGACAATTTTGGGTCTAAACACTTGAAATTTTAGATATAGTTTATTTGGACATGGATCAAACTTTATAACTTGAGTTGAGTTCAAAACAATAAATGTTAAGGGGTCATAATAAGGGTCAAAGTTTAAAAAATTGACCGCTTCTTTTTTTTGCTCAACATACACCTCCTAACACCCTGGTAACGCCGGCTGAAATGCTAGTATATATATATATATAAATATTTTTTAAACTTTTAGTAAAAATTAAAATTCGTTTTTTTTCTTTTTTTTAGAAAAATACGATAGATCAGGATTTAATCTATTGTAATATTTTAGAAAAATACGCGGTAATTAATAAGTTAATAATTACAGTTCTAAAAGAAAGTAATTTGAAAATTTGTAAGACCGAATGCCGACGAGACTATCAAAACATGCGTATTTCTTTTTTTTTTTTTTCAGGAGAGACCGCTCTTCCTCTACGGCGATGGCTTTTGATATGCCACTATTCGACCTTTGTGTTACATCATTTCGCCGTGGACGGGAGGTAAACAGAGAGAGAGAGAGAGAGAGAGAGAGAGAGAAAGAGAGAGGAAGAAAGTGAGAGGAGAGAGAAAGAGAGAGAGGGAGAGAGCAACTACAAATACCAGTTAACTTGTATTTACATACCATTTGGTTATAAAATAGATTATATATGCATTTATATATATTATTCCAAGTTTATATGATTCAGAGGTAAAACATCCAATGCATTTAACGCTGTTAATACAAGAGTGCTCAATACCAAAGTAGAGCAATATATACATTTTATTTATATTTGCATAAATATTTTAGTATCGCTACACATTCATGAATATGTTTATTATAACTAGTTGACTGAAACATACTCATGAATGTGTAGAGATACCTAAATGCTTATGTAAAAATAAATAAAAATGTACATCTCTCTCTCTCTCTCTCTCTATATATATATATATATATATATATATACATACACACACACACATATATGTGTGTGTGTGTGTGTGTATGTATGTATATATATATATATATATAGAGAGAGAGAGAGATGTACATTTTTATTTATTTTTACATAAGTATTTAGGTATCTCTACACATTCATGAGTATGTTTCAGTCAACTAGTCATAATAAACATACTCATGAATGTGTAGCGATACTAAACTATTTATGCAAATATAAATAAAGTGTATATCTGTATATATATAATCACGTAAACACTTTGTAAAATCTCTTTCAACAAAATGGACGAAATGTGTTTAATAATTTAAAAAAAGTATACCAACATTTCAAAACCAAAACGCATCATGGATAGTCAGATTCCATGCTCTAAAAACATTTTCGTAAAGAAATATTCTTAAACGTGTATGAATTAAAAAAAAAGGGAGAAAAAGTTTGGCCTGAAATTACTATATTGTTTGAAAGGATGTTAAACACCCAAAAGAAAACATGTTCTACCACTTCTATTTTTCTAATTACTAAGTTAACAATGTCTTTTTTTTTTAAAGGGAGAATTAAGAATTGTTTTCTTCGGTGTTGTAATTATAGTATCAACTTGTCTACGATGTTCCACCTGAAACAAAGGTTAGTATCGAAAACTTTAAGCAGATCTGTACCAATTCATATCAACAAAATTGGTCTATGTTCTTTAAAGTAGATCTACGAATTCATGTGCACGCGCCATACCTGATTTTTCGATTCACTGGACTTGAGTGTTATAAATTCAAATTTTATAGGATTTTCTTGCTATTAGATAATAGAAAGGTTAAAAGTGTTAATCATCTATCTATCTATCTATCTATCTATCTATCTATCTATCTATCTATCTATTTGGCTGTCTGTCTAGTGATAAGTGGACAACAGCAGTGAACTTGCAATGCTAAGAATAGACATATTGTTTTGGTCAAATAAGTTTAGTTATAAGTTAATTATATAAATAGATAAATGATATGTTTATAGATTTAGCTGGACTTAGCTATGAACATAAGAATTTAGAAATGCGAAACTAATTAATAAGTGACATTGATCACGGTACAAATTTAGATAAGTGATCGGAGATCATGTTAAGGAGACGTGCCCTTTAATCGGCTATGTCACCGGAACTGACAGGTCAAAAAGATTAGAGCACAGAGTTTGGATTTTGTCATCAAGGTGTGCAGACGTTCTCCAAAAAGGCCGGGAATGGAAGCTAGACGAAACAAGTATGTAGACGTAGCAGACTCACGTGAAACACTGAGACATCCGAAAAAAAAATATATTTATAAAATACTAGCAGTTCAGCCCGACTTTGGTACTGTTCAAAACTTTATGGGCATAATATGTCGATATCTGTAAAAAAAAAAAAGTCCGACTCCTGTCCAGTTAACTTACATAAAAAATTACACACACACACACACACACACACACACACACACACACACACACACACACACACACACACGCACACACACACACACACACACACACACACACAATTTCACTTACATATATACATATATACTAGCAGTTCAGCCTAGCTTTGCTCGCGCTCTATGTACTGTTTATAACTTTACGTGCATATGTATGTATTAAAACGTGTGCACATGTACGTTAATGCCTTTCTATATCATAGGTTCCTTAACTACTATAGAGAAAAGTTGGTAGGGATCGATGAGGTCAATTTTTTTAAAACTTTGCCCCCAATTTTCCCCCTTAACATGTATTGTTTTGGGCTCAAATCAAATTAAAAAGTTTGATTCATGTCCAAGTAATCTATATCTAAAATTTCAAGTGTTTAAAACCAAAATTAGCGGAGGAGTTTTCTAGAGTCTGCAAAGGCAAACTCTTTCAACTTTATAACCTCTTAACAGCAACCCCCCCCTGCCCAAACTGATTAAAAAGTTTGCTGCATGTGTGAATGTCAAATTTCAAATGTTTAGACTAAAAATTGGCTGAGTAGTTTACTATAGAATGCAATAATAAAATCTTTTTAACTTTGACACCCTGGCAGCCAAATTCCCGGCCTAAAACCAATTAAAATGCTTGCCCTATGTCTGGATGCCTAACTGAGTAATTTCGACACCTTAACATTTTATTGTTTTGGGCTCAAATACGATTAAAAAGTTTGACCCCTGTCCAAGTAACCTACATTTAAAATTTCACGTGTTTAGGCTCAACATTGGCGGAGGAGTTTTGTAGAGTCTGCAAAGGTCAAATCGTTAATCTTTGACCCCTTGACAGTCAAATTTCTGCCCGAAAACCGATTAAAAATATTTTCCCAAATCTCAAGACCCCTTACATCAAGTCTCAAGTCTGTAGACCGAAAATTGACTTGATAAGGAAATGTACACACACACACACATACACACACATACATACACACACCCACCCACACACACCCACACACACATACACACATATACACACACATACACACACATACACACATACACACATACACACATACACACACAAACACATCCACACACATACACACATATACACACGCATACACACATACACACACACAGACACATCCACATACATACACACACATACACACACATACACCCACATACACACATACACACACAAACACATCCACACACATACACACACATATACACACACATACACACATACACACACATACACACACATACACACACATACACACACAAACACATCCACACACATACACACACATACACACACATACACACAGAGACAATTTCACTTTTATAGATATATAGATAGATAAAGTTGTTGTCCTGTGGTTCATAAAGAAGACAAGTCAGGTATATCTCAATCGTCTCATTCTGTCAGTATGGTGGACATTCATCACATTGCCCAATTGAAGACACAGGATCTACGGACAGAATGGTACGAAGCCTAATTCTTCTTCCATATAATATCCCCCGCTATAAAACATTGCGACGACTATCTTAAACTTGCCTAAATTTATTGAGCGATGATTGTACATATACAAGGTGTTTCTCGGCTGTTTTTTCTTTAGACGATGTTCTCAGAAATCAAGCGGCCTCCTACCTGAGGCTAACACTTTACCTCTGTATGAGGTGCATAGATATTATTCGAATGTTTTATTAAAGTTCTTTATCTCTCAAATACAGAGTTAGTAAAGAAATAAAGAACATAATTTTCATCTTCTCAATTAACCATTTTAACTTGTTGTAAGATATCTGTCGTTTTGGTCTCTTAGTCTCACTAACAAGATAGGACAAGAATTCATCTAGTCTGGTGGATTATCCAGCTTTGTACTATTACTTGAGGTAACATCACTTAGAGAAAGTGCACCACTCCTCGTAAAAGCTAATCTTATTGGGCAGCGAATACTATGTGATTTTGAATATTTGGTCAGAGTTTACTTTAGAAAAAGTTCTATATGCCAAGTTATTCTGAAAAAAGAACATGTACAGAGAGACCTTAGAAACTCGATGGTAATGTCTAGCAGGTTTCTTTTCGTGTATTGTGATCGGGTGTAGTATGTATAGGCAATATCTTCCTATGCTTATCATAAGTTTGAGATTTTTTCTTGATATTTTATTTTTTAATTTTAGTCATAAAATCGAGTATTTGCACACATGCATATGTGTATTAAAATATTAATAGAATAGCATTATATATATATATATACACATATATATAAATATATATATATATGTATATATATATATTGTGTGGGTGTGTATGCTTGTGTATGCATATAGCATAATCACGTTGAAACACTGTTTCTTGTCAGATCTCTGAAATTAGCCAACGTTGAGCCTGGATAGTACCAGATGAGTGACCAATTGGGAGTTCTAGGAAATTCAGTGTTGAGTATTAGCTGAAGAGAGTTTGATATGGTTATGCAAAACGGTCCCTAATTATTAGGTTTGAAATCGACGGTACTGATGACGTATCTCACCTAAACTTTCTGCAAACAAAACATGAATAATACGCTCTTACTTTCGGTGTTTTCCTTACAATAGAGTACTCTGCTAGAATCCTTTATCCAAACATATATATATATATTCATGTATATATATATATATATATATATATATATATTCATGTATTCATATATATATTTATAATATGTGACAAAGGTATATTTTATATATGCATATGTGACGAAGGTATTTTTTATATATGCATACGAGGTGTATAAATGTTTTAAATCACACACACACGCATATATACATATACATATATATATATATATATATATATATATATATATATGTAAGGAGAGAACTTGAATGCTTACTAGACACTGTCCTCAAGTGTCTAAGGTCCCTCTGTACAGGGGTTTGTCAGAACAATCTGGCATGAGGATACTTTTTCCATAGAAGTAAACCCTGACCAAATATAAAAATCACATAGTATTCGCTGCCCAAATAAGATCTCACTATGGCTACTCCACAGCATTTACAAGAAATGGTGCACCTTCTCCAAGTGATATTACCTCAAGTAATACCACGAAGTTGGATACTCCACCAGACTAGATAAATTCTTGTCCTGGAATCCAGTAAGACATTGAGACAAACATGAAAGATATACTACAACGTATAAAAATGGTTAATTGGGAAGAGGAAAATTATGTTCTCAATTTCTTTACTAACTCTGTGTGTTAAGAGATAAAGAACTTTAATGAAACATTCGAATATCTATGTATCTCATATAGACTTCAAGTTATATTTATACACCTCGTATGCATATATAAAATGTACTTTCGTAACATATTATGCCTCATTGCACCAATATGTTCGTCTGTCTATTTGACATTTCCATTGCTAAACGATCAGAATAAATTAACGAGACTTATTTTACATGCGTCTTTTGAAGCTATGTCAATCCGTCAAACTGTTAAGATTGTATTTCATCCGGAGATGACGTTACGTCCTTTACGACTCATCAGCGTGGGCAATCATAACAAGTTTATCCACGCCTAGATTTGAAGCTCGAGTGACGGGTCACATCCAAATGTAACCAGCAGTCTAATAACACCAATTTTTTTCATAAAACTCACTATGTTTTTTCTGTCTGTCAAAATTATTTCAAAGTGCAGCTTCTCCGAGACGCAAGGTCGCAGAGTGGCGCTAAGCTGGTAAAATGATTGAATTTTATGTGGAGTGTTATTTTATGGGTTTTAACCGGTAAAATTTGCTGCTAAGGGGTCAAAATTAAAAAAAAATGCACTTGACATCGTAAGTTGATTTAAAGTGCTCTTATACGCATGTGAAAATATAGGTTTATTTGTTAAAGACAGTTCATTTTTAACTATTTCTTATCTGTCTGCCGATAACACAAACGGCAACGACCAAGGGGGGCACTAAATGTTTTGATCTCGACTCAAGTTGATGGCGACCAAGTCGTACTTTCTTTTCAATTTTGAAATTACTACTATATATTAGGTACAATATACTAATGAATAGATAATTGACTCTATAGTAATAAATACAATATTTCCATAAATTAAAATGTCATATTTAAGCATATTTTACGACCGGGCAACGCCGAATACCATGCTAGTCCGTTATAATTCTGAAAGCTAAAACTAGCATCACATATCCCGACATTTTATGCTTCTTAGAGAGGATCGTCAAATGTTGCTACTGTTGTTTAGTTGTTATTGAAATTATTTCAATAAAATTATTCCGACGCAATAATTCAAAACGCCACATACATGTATATGCGTCTGCGCACGTGTGTGTGTGTGTGTGTGTGTGTGTTCAAAATTGTGTACGTTGTCTCGAGAGTGAACTTCTCCCCCTCTCACTTTTAATTAGATGCTAATCAAAATGTCAGTTCGCTTGAAGAAATCTTCGAGATGTTGGAAGCAGAGAATAGAAGTTTGATTTTTTTTTCCTTCTTTTTCTCATGTCAAGAAATAAAAAGTGATATGTCAGCGTCTGTGTTTCTCTGATACCGTTCTTCACCGGTTCGGACAGATCCAATACACCAGGGAATAGGGTGGTAGAATAGGAGGGGCAACTACGGTGAAGAAGTGAAGGTCAAGACCTCTACCCTTGATAAAAAAGCAACAAAAATATATAAACAGAAACAAAATGAATTCTCGACGTCTCTATTAAAATTTGCAAAATCAATCCTCGATTTCGGTTTCGATTTACTCCTTTCACTACTAAACGAGTAATTTACACATATAGCTACCTACTTCACTCTCGAACTAATGAAACAATTCGTTAAGTTCTTAAAAGGAATGTCTTCTGATCTTTGGCCATTGTTTGGAAACGAAAACGAAATGGACATCTTATTTTAAAGGTGGTCTATTGTATTCTCATAATGATTATTTTTGTTTTCAAATATTGAAAGTTGTAATCTATAATATAAATCTCACCTGTCTGTTTAAATGTATGTATGTATGTATGCATGTATGTTTATACACTGCTGATCAAAAATTTAAGACCACTTAAATTTTTTAAAAAGAAACCTTTTTTAAGGATAGATTTTAAACTCTTCTGACTTAAGGTTACTAATACTGCAATCTAAAATGTTATGGAAACAAAAAGGCACATTCAAAAAATTTTATTTAAAAATTTCCATTTTTATTAAATCAGGCTTTTTACACATGATCAAAATTATAAGATCAAGGGTAATTCTAATGTTTTTAGTTCAGTTAGAGATTAGCAATCACTGTGTAAAGGTGTTACCATGCCTAAAGCAAGAAAACTAATCGACGTTGAAGGCTCTCGAATTCTAGGATTCCATAAGCAAGGTTTGTCACAGCGAACGATAGCAGCTAAGGTAAATCGCAGTAAAACTGTTATTTGCAACTTTCTAAAGAACCCTGAGAATTATGGAAAAGCAAAATCATTTGGTAGCCCCCCCCCAAAAAAAATTCTCCTGCATTGAGTAGGAGAATCAGACGGGTTGTTATGGATGACAGAGGAATTTCTTCAAATTAAGGCGGTTTCAGATGCTGATTGCAGTCCAATAACAATCAGACGACACTTACAAAAAAAAAAAAAAAAAAAAGGCATCGTAAATAAAAAGCGTAAACAAATTCCTCGATTACTTCCACATCACAAAGTAGACCGCTTAGGATTTGGTCGTGAATACCAAACCTGGGACGTTGAGAAGTGGAAGAAAATCCTGTTTTCTGATGAGAAAAAATCAATTTAAATGGTCCTGATGGCTTCTAGCGATATTGGCATGACAAAAACATGCCTCTGTGAAATTTTTTCCACACGTCATAGTGGTGGAGAGTCCGTAATAGTATGGGGTACCTTTTCTTACAGAGGGACGATGGAGCTCCAGGTGGCGCAGGGTCGTCAGAAGCAGCTGGTTAGCATGCTACAAAAACATCTTTAATGATGGAGGGTCATAGTTTGTGTGGGGATGGATGATTATTCCAACAGGATAATGCTGCAATCCACACTGCAAGACGGACCTTGAGCTTTCTACAAGAAAATGGAGTCCATATCTTGGGACATCCTGCACACTCACCGGACTTGAACCCAACTGAAAATGTTTGGGGATAGATGACAAGAGAGGTTTATCGAAATGGCAAACAATGTTCAACAAAAAAGGAACTTCGTAAAGCAATCTTCAGAAACTGGAGCAGGATCCCCCGCACCTTAATTGAAACCCTTATTTCTAGCATGCCCCAAAGAATTTTTGAAGCCATCAAAAGCAGCGGAAGTAGAAATCATTAAGTTTGATTGTTTTCATACACTTTTCATACATTTTTGTACAATTTAATAGAAACCTTTTAGATTGTAGTATTGGAAACCTTAAGTCGGAAGAGTTTAAAGTCTATCCTTTTTTTAAAGATTTTTAAGTGGTCTTAAATTTTTGATTAGCAGTGTATGTATGTATGTATGTATGTATGTATGTATGTATGTATGTATGTATGTATGTATGTATGTCTAAAACTTTCTACAGAGGCGACGGATTTTCACGAGATCGGTATCGTTTTTAAGCTCAGCCCTTCTGACGACAAATATTAAAAAAATGGCTAAAAATATTAATACTTAACCTTCAACTGGGCACTTTTTTACAGGTAGGGGTCGCTTTTTTCGCCGATATTTTCGAAAGTCATCGCTTCTTTTCGATTGACTAGCCTTAATTTAAACCTTCGCCACTTCGGGTTTGGCGATGGACGCAACAGCAAAGACGTCACATTTTTTCACGGTCTTTTTCTCCACGGTACGGGTTCGAGCCTGCCTACCTATAACCACTTTTTTTTTTTTTGCTTAACACTCACCTCCAAACACTCGGGCAACGCTGGGCACCCCGGCTAGTATTATATAAATATACATTCTCATACATCCACAACTATATATATATATATATATATATATATATATATATATATATATATATATATATATATATATACACGTACATCTTAGATTTAATATATTTAATTGCTCTACTAAACAGGGCTGAGCTTTCTCGGTCTTGATAAGTTGGCTATGTTAAAAATATAATTCTTGTCACAAAATATTAAATAATAAAATATACGACCTTGACGAACTTAGGCTGGTTTATTTCCATACCTTCTTGACGAATTGAAAAAGATCTTCCAGAAAGATAGACATGAAGACAAAAAAAAAAAATGCGCCAATCTATAATATATATGTTTAAGTTATGGAATTTCGAAGTTAAACGCTTTTCATCAGACGAGATGGAAAGTCAGCATTATACAAAATCTAAACTATAAATAAAAGCTTCACAACATTTAGATAAAAAATGAAACGTGTTTATTTGTGTTTAGAATTGATATTTTTATATTTTCTGTAATATTATTTAGTATATGAATCATTCATTTCTTATGTAAATGAGTTTAAGTCAGCTTTCATTTATATTCTATATGTTGTATTATACTGACCCTTCTATTCTTCTGATAAGAAGCATTTAGGTTCGAAATGCCATGGACTAACAGGAATTTTTCTACATTATATCTTCTTCTTTCCTTATAAATATGATGATATAATAAACTTTTATTTCTCATCTGTTTATTTAATATATATATATATATATATATATATATATATTGGACATTAGAGATGCTAGTCTAGCGGCACTGATGAGTTGTGATACAACGAAACAGGGCTGTATGTCCATGACTACAAATATATTTTACGTCCTCCTCTTTGGGCAGAGCACTGTCATAAATAATCTCACCCGCTACTAAATTGGCCGAAAAATGCGAGGCTCGCTGTTTGTTTACATGCAGGCGGTTTGAGCACTGTAAAAGTGGTGACCGGATGTTTGTTTAAATAGACATTCGGACAGGCTATTTGCGGGCATCGCTTCTGTAGTCGACTGAGAGAACTGCCGACTGTACACACAACAGTTCTAGGTTCAGTCCTTGGCTTGGGAGAGGTACTAGTCTTAAATACATATGCAAAATACTGTTAAAAACCCACCGAATATATGTCAGCCTATGTCACGGTAACATATATTGAGCGAGTTTTTAACCTATTTTGTCTAGTTTTTTTAATTATAACTCCTTTTCCCAAACTTACCGTGTCAAAGAGAGAGTCGGCCGCCATTTTAAATGTTCCAATACATCGGTAAACACGGTATGTTTTTCGAGCTGAATAAACATGTTCCATTGAATAAAAACACTAAAAACATATCTAGTTAGGTAGAAAAGTAACTTACTTTGCCTTTGATAACATTTGTTTGTAATATATTTGTTTTTTGACAACCTTTTCGAATGTATGTGTACAGTAATACAAACCTAAAAACCTACCAGCCCTACTCTCACTAATAGTCAGACAGTTCTCCTGAAGATGTCTTCTTCGAAAAACGAAAAGCAACATCGCGGTCAACTTCTAATCGGCCTTACTGCTTGTGTGGTGATAGTGGCTGGAATTTAAGTTTAAAATAAAAAGTCAAGTATCATGGTGAAATTGTGCTTTAAGCAGAAACATTCATTTCGAACGCGCCCTTGTCCTATTGAAGAATCTACTATTGATTTTATGTTCGGCCTTTCGGCTTATGTGATAATAAAACTTTTCAAATGCATTTGTAATGTTAGGATGTGTAAAGTGTTGACTTTGGTCAAAATCGTCTATTCCTTCTTTCATCTGATTATTCGATTATCAATTATCGATACTTATCGAAGACATTCCGACATAAAACCTATTTAAGAACACTGCCAGGCACATAACGAACTCATGCGTGAAAATTCATAAAAATCGTCCGAGCCTTTTTGAGTCCATACGAACTCACATTCACGCAGATATACAGACACTGGGAAAAAGTTCCTTATATATATATATATATATATATATATATATATATATATATATATATATATATATATATATATATTTGTAATTGGTATATTTAGGCAGCATTTTTTCATTCAAGCAAATATTAAATGCAACGGAGACACTTTTCGTTATGATTCTTCTTTTATTTTTCGATTTCCCGTCTAATCGTTTTCGTATCAAAATCAAATATATTAATAAAAGTTCCATAATTGTTGCTGTCACGAGCGCTTTCGATTCGTCCACGAATCATCTTCAGGTGTTGAAGTAAAAGTGCGAAGGAGCGAAAATGTAAATTAAAAGTGAAAACTAAAATATACAGTAAACGGCATAAGGTGATGATAAGTTAAAATTATAGTCGAAGAAAAGTTGATCAAAAATATAGGTCGATTAAAAATTCGAGTATTAAAATCAATAAATGTTCGTGGACACTGTTAACAAAGTCCGTCCACTACGAACCACGCAAGACATTTTAAAACGTTACTGCTTTTCTCGAATGCAATATCATTTATAGTGGCTTGAAAGGTTTTAATATATGACGCTTCAAGAATTTTTAATTTTTTAATTTAAATTTCAGGAATAATTTTTATGTTATCAACGAGGACCTTTCTGAGATTAGAGGGTGGGCAGTGTTGTTCTTTTATCAAATGTTTATATATAGAACTAGTTTTATTTAGATGCATGGTTTTATATATACATACATATATATATATATACATACACATATATATATATGTATGTATATACTCAGTAATTACACTGAGCTTCTTAAATAAAGATTGATATATATATAAAAAGGATATATAAGTGAATAAAGAATATTTCCACGAACACATATATATATATATATGTGTGTGTGTTTTAATATTTTTATTATATTATATTATATTTTTATTTGCGTTAATGCGGTCCGATGAAAGTTTCCGTTTGATGTGATATTTCGGAAAAAAATCCTTTTCATCGTACGTGTGTTTACCTTAAATTCAAACCTGTATATGGAGCCGGCAGAAATCGGAATACTAATAAATACTAGATTTAAATTTTAATAAAGAAAGTGAACATAAAGAAAAAAAATTGAATATAAATTCACTGATTTGTAACGAATGTTTATATTTTCTTTTCTTTTTTTATTCCGTTAATATATATTTTTTATTCTTTTTCTATGTTATCTTTTTTTGTTTTTGATTCCTCTTTTCATATTTGTTTTATTTAAATATTGGTCTTTTAACTGAGTAATATCTTTTCGTTTCTTCTTTTTCTTCTTTTTCTTCTTTGCTCGTGGATTTATTAATACTTTTTTTTCTCTTTCTTTTATTATTTCCATTTTTCTTTGATTTGTTATTTTCTGTGTCGTTAGTTCTTTCTTTTCTGTTGACATTTTGAATTCTATTTCTTATTTTTCTTATTAAACGCTTTCTTTTTCCTCTTTACCTTTTGTAGACGTTATTTTTTTAATTTATTTCCTCCTTCTTTCTTTCCTTTCTTTCGTTTTCTTTTTCCTTATTATTCTTTTCATTTATTTACCTTTCCGCCATTTTCATTCTTTTTACGTCATATTTCTCGTTTCCTTTCATTATGAAATATTCTTTCTTCTTATTTGCGTATCACATCAGCGCCAATTCTACATTAGAAAGATACAAGACAGAAAACACAAGAACATTCCAAAGTGGGTGATTTTCTTCCAATTCAATCCGTCAAAACAGAAAACGAAATGGAATTTTTATTACCAAGATTGTCAAAAGAAAGAAAAATAAATAAAATAACATTTGCGAAAACTGAAAATAAAATCCAATAAAAATATGAAATAAACTAAAAATAGAAGTATATCGTAGATGTTTTTTCTATGTGATTCAGACATACGTATGCTTATATATGCAGAGATAAATTTCCATAAAACATACACACACATACAAACATATATAATGTGCGTGTGTTCTTATGTACGCCTGAAAATATTTGTATATGTTCTTATTTATGCATACCAACATCTACACACACACATACACGCACGTGCGCCCCCATATATATATATATATATATATATATATATATATATATATATAGCAGGGAGACCCGATGTTGCCCGGCATTGAAGGATGATCAACGAATATTTCACACTCCTATATTTTTTATCGTAATCAAAATCCGTGAAATCGCCCGGGAGAAAGCTTCACATGCCTCCATTACTTAGTCTAAAATATACGTTATTCTACATTGCACTCTAGAGAACCTATTGTTTCTTTTATAAAATTATTTTATATTAACTTCTTTCCAGTTAACGAAAAAGAAAACATTAAGAAATTTACGTGCAGAGTTTGAACCTACAGACCACTTCTGCAAAAAAAAAAAAAAAAGGAAAAAACACACTTTCAATTTACCAACAACAGAATTTTCACGGCCTGTTGTTCTAACATTGTTGCTAAGCGACGACATGGAAATGGCTTTACCGATGATAGATAAATTAAAATAATTGTTTCGATTATCGATTATCGGTAGTTATCAAGAGTATTCTGAGACAAAACTTAACTAAGATCACTCCCAGACATTTACGATAAAATTCTGTAAATTTTAAAGAAAATCCGTTCAGCCGTTTCGAACTCTATGAGGAACGAACTCACACACGCACATTGTAATTGTAGATATATATATAAATATACATGCATAGAAATATATATAGAGAGAGAATGAGATAGATAGATAGATAGAGAGAGAGAGAGAGAGAGAGAGAGAGAGAGAGAAAGAGAGAGAGAGACACACACACAGACATATTGGGAAATCTGTTAATATGTTAGTACATAATCGAAATATTCTAAAATTAAAATCTATTTCTTCATATATAAAATATTTAATTTTTAGTTTTATTTTTCCTTATTTATAGATATTATCTATTTAATATACTAGCATTTCAGCCCGGCGTTGCCCGGGTGTTTTGATGTGTTGAGCAAAAAAAAAAAAAGTGGTAGTAGGAAGACAGACTCGAACCCGTACCGCAAAGGAGGAAAAGAACGGGGTGAAAGCATAACGTTTATGCTGTTACGACCACCGCCAAACCGGAAGCGACATTTTTTAAAATTAAGGCTAGATAATTTAAAGGAGAGGATAACTTAAAAAAATATCGGCGAAAAAAGTGACCCCCCCTTGTAGAAAAGTGCCTACTTGAAGGGGAAGATATTAATGTTTTTAGCCAATTTTCGATATTTGTCGTATGGAAGGTCGAACTTTAAAACGATACTGATCTTGGTAAAATCCGTCGCCTCTATTGAAAGTTTAAGGCAGACATGCAAACAGACATACATACATACATTTATATATTGATAACTAAAAATTTTCGATCCAAACTGATGAAAAGGTCTGAATACCCTTTATGTAAAATTTCAAATATTTAGACCAGAAATTGTCTGAGTAATTTAGAAGAGACCGCAGAGGTCAATTTTTTAAAAAAACTTTAACCCCTATGATGACCCCTTAAAATACATTGTTTTGGGGTCAAATCAAGTTATTAAGTTAGATCCATGTCCAAGGAACCTATATCTAAAATTTCAAGTGCGTAGACCCAAAATTGTTGGAGGAGTTTGGTAGAGTTCTCAAAGGTCAAATCGTTGAACTTTGACCCCTTAATCGCAAAATTTCTGGCCAAAAACTGATCACATCGATTTTCCTAAATCTCAATACACTGTATATCAAATTTCGAGTCTGTAGACAAAAATTGACAGAGTTATTGCGTAGGGAAATGTACATAGACACATACACACAGACACAGACACACGCACACAAAGACACGTCCACTTTTATATATATATAGATTGGTCCTGGATATGACCTTAAACTATATCCGATGGTGAGGCCCCGCTTGCGGGTTTTGGGAAGTGTGGAGCCACCCTTTAATTGCCATTGCTTCCAGGTCCACTCTGACCCGGAGTGGTAGTACGTGTTAGGGTCCCAACTATAGGTTAAATAGAAACCCACTTGAAAAAAATATATTCTATTAAAAAACTTTTCAAAATAACTGTATTCGGCATTAAATAACCTGAAAAGGGTTGATATGCCATAAAACAGCCAACCAATCATATTTAATATATAAATCGAAATTTCGTTTTATTTTATATATATATATATATATATATATATATATATATATATATATATATATATGAATATCAAAGAACACTAACGTAAAATACATGTATAGATTTATATATATTTAGTATTTTAAATAAATATAAAGTGTTTGTATGTTTTTAAATAAATAAAAAAGAGGCTTGCCCTTTTCTGTTTTTCATGGCCAGTATCTGTTCTGCAGATGCTGCACTTAAGATAATTTGTACCAGTCAATGGAGGAGAAACCCTCTATACTGGGACAATTATTATTTTTGGTAACCAGATTGTCCCCTTTTTGCCTACTTTTAGGGCAGCTGGTTTTTACCCCACATTAAAAACGGCCTTGTGCCTAATTTGCTTTGGTGGGGAAACAAATAAATACAATAAAGTGTTTGTACGTCTTCATATAACTGTAGATGTTTTGTTCCATTTTTTTTTTTTTTTTTTTTTTACATTTTCACCCCAAACAAGGCAAATTGCCACTTTGGTGTAGGGGGCTACTATCAGGGGCAACAACTACTGGGGTACTATGTAGGGATTTGGGCAGCAAGGTGTCGGTTCACGTTACACTTGAACTTCTGCACGTCAGTACTGTTGGGGAAGCAGGGACCTGGAATGGAATTCCAGAGTCTTGCGGTTCTGGGGAAGAAACTATTGGAGTAAAAAGATCTTTTACATCTAGGGACCTCTACAGTGTGGGGGTGGGATCTAGTAGCCTGTCGGGTTTGTCGAGGGTGCTCGCGTCGTGGGGGCACAAGTGATTGCAGTTCATCAGAGCATTCACCACTAAAATACTTGTAGAACAGGCAGAGGGATGCAACATTTCGTCGATGGGACAGAGGCTGAAGCTTAGATGCCAGTTCAGGGCCTATCAGATTTGCGACTCTCTTTTGAACCTTGTCAAGGAGCGAGAGACTAGTAGCAGATGCACCAGCCCAGATATGGCAGCAATACTCCATACATGGGCGAATGGTGGCCTTATAGAGGTACAGGATACTTTCGGGTGTTAGTAGTTTTCTAGCACGGTAGAGAGAGCCTACCTTTCTTGCAGCGGCCCTGGCAATGCCTTCAATGTAATTGTTCCAACTCATGTTTCCTGTGAACGTTAGGCCAAGGAGTTTGAAAGATGGACTCTCAGATAAAGGGTCGTTGGCCATTGCTATTGGTGGTAGAGAGGGTTTCTTGTAATTATTGAATGAAACTAGTTTAGTCTTGGCAGCATTGAACGCGACCAACCACTTTTGTCCCCATTCCACTACAGATTGGAGGTCTTCCTCTAGTGTTTCTGCCATTTCTTTAGAAATGTGTTCATTCGTCTTCCTGTCGTGTCTGCCATAGAGTGTAGTGTCATCAGCATATATACCCATCTCAGAGGCAATGTTGTCGGGGAGGTCATTTATGAATATCAGGAACAATAGAGGTCCAAGGATAGAACCCTGGGGCACTCCCGCATTTATATCATATTGTTTAGATGTGCGACCGTCGAGGACTACCTGGATTTTTCTCTTATCTAAGAAGGATTTAATTATGTTAAGTATTCTACCAGTGATACCGTAAGATCTAATCTTCCTGAGGAGACCCTCATGCCATACCCTGTCAAAAGCCTTAGATATATCTAGAGCTACCGCTCTGCCTTCCCCCGCTTTGTCCAGTGATTGGTATATACGTTCAGAGATCACGGTGAGGATGTCTGCTGTGGAACGGGCTTGTCTAAATCCATATTGTTTGTCAGTCAGTAGTTTAGCATCTGTAAGATGATGGACTAGAGCATGGTTAATTATGGTCTCAAATATTTTGGCAAAAAGTGGGAGGAGGCTAATGGGGCGATAATTTGATGGGTCTGTCCTTTCGCCAGAATTCTTGAATACTGGTACAACAGAAGCAGTTTTCCAACAGCCCGGAAAGCAAGCTTCATTAAGACATTTGTTGTAGAGTTTGGAGAGAACTGGAGCTACTTCGGCTGAGCACTTTTTTAATAGCACAGCTGGGATAAGATCGGGTCCACATGCTTTTGAGGTGTCAAGGTTTTTTATGATAGCATGCACCTGAGCAGGGGTGGTTTTCAGATCGTCTAGTGTGGCGTCTGTCCGCATAGGAAAGTCAGGTAGGGGGTGGTTGAAAGGGTCCAGTGTGGAGTTTGAGGCAAACCGACTGGCAAGCATGTTAGCCTTGTCGGTTGCTGAGGAGACAACCTCGTGATTGTTGGTTAGTGGGGGAATTGTTGATTGCCCATTATTTACTACACTGTTGTAGATTTTCCAGAAGTCTCGAGTTCCTAGTTTTTGTGCTTCGATGCGCTTTTTAGTGGTTTCCGTAAATTCTCTCTTAGATGTCGCTATTTCTTTCTTAACGTTATTTCTAGCTTCTATATACTTTATATTTACTTTATATTCTTTGTATTTTTACATCTCTAATATATTCCTGGTTTTATTTCTTAACAAGAAGATGTACCCAGCGTTGCCCAGTATTAAACGTACAAATATTAAAAAAAAAAAAAGAAAAAAAAGAAAAAAACTGAGGCATGCTTATGCGAGTATTATGTTTTCTTCCAAACAGTTTACGTCTGGTAAGTAAAAAAAAAAAATAATCCAGCTGAATTTGAAACCAAAACATATGGTTATCGTACTTTAATCACTACGATTAAACCATTTGTACACGCTCTTTATAAATGCTTTCATACAAATATTTCGGTAACATAACATTAATAATAATAATAATAATAATAATAATAATAATAATAATAATATGAACGACTTGTTATTCGCGCATGCGCAGTCGTGAAAAGTTGACACAAAGATAAAAACCGATGACTCGCACAGCAGCTTTATTTTCAAACGATAAAAATGTCACCATAAAAAACACTACACCTTTATTTTAAAACGATAAAAATCTCACAATAAAAAAACACTACAGCTTTATTTAAAATTATGATAAAAATATCACAATAAACAACACAACACTTTTATTTTACAATGATAAAAATGTCACCATAAAAAACACTACAGTTTTATTTTAAAACGATAAAACTGTCACCATAAAAACACTACAGTTTTATTTTAACATGATGAAAATCTCACAATAAAAACACTAGAGTTTTATTTTACAATGATAAAAATGTCACCATAAAAACACAACACTTTTATTTTAAAATTATAAAAATGTCACCATAAAAAACACTACAGTTTTATTTTAAAACGATAAAAATCTCACAATAAAAACACTACAGCTTTATTTTAAAATGATAAAAATCTAACCACAAAATACGCTACAGATTTATTTAAAAACGATTAAAATGTCACCATAAAAACGCTACAGCTTTATTTTAAAACGATAAAAATCTCACCATAAAAAACACTACAGCTTTATTTTAAACCGATAAAAATCTCACCATAAAAAACACTACAGCTTTATTTTAAAACGATAAAAACCTCACCATTAAAACACTACAGCTTTATTTTAAAACGATAAAAATCTCACAATAAAAAAACTTACAGCTTTATTTAAAAATGATAAAAATGTACCCATAAAAACACTACAGCTTTATTTTAAAATGATAAAAATCTCACCATAAAAACACTACAGCTTTATTTTAAAATGATAAACATCTCACCATAAAAAACACTACAGCTTTATTTTAAAATGATAAAAATCTCACCATAAAAAACACTACAGCTTTATTTTAAAACGATAAAAATCTCACCATAAAAACACTACAGCTTTATTTTAAAATGATAAAAATGTCACCATAAAAAACACTACAGCTTTATTTTAAAATGATACAAATGTCACCATAAAAACACTACAGCTTTATTTTAAAACGATAAAAATCTCACCATAAAAAACACTACAGCTTTATTTTAAAATGATAAAAATGTCACCATACAAAAAACTACAGCTTTATTTTAAAATTATAAAAATCTCACCATAAAAAACACTACAGCTTTATTTTAAAACGATAAAAATCTCACCATAAAAACACTACAGCTTTATTTTAAAATGATAAAAATCTCACCATAAAAAACACTACAGCTTTATTTTAAAATGATACAAATGTCACAATAAAACCACTACAGCTTTATTTTAAAATGATAAAAATGTCACCACAAATAAAACCCTCCAGCTTTATTTTAAAATGATAAAAATATCACAATAAAAACACTACAGCTTTATTTTAAAATGATAAAAATGTCACAATAAAAACCCTACAGCTTTATTTTAGAACGATAAAAATGTCACCATAAATAAAACCCTCAAGCTTAATTTTAAAGTGATAAAAATCTCACCATAACAAACACTACAGCTTTATTTTAAAATGATAAAAATCTCACCATAATAAACACTACAGCTTTATTTTAAAATGATAAAAATGTCACCATAAAAACAGTACAGCTTTATTTTAAAACGATAAAAATGTCACCATAAATAAAACCCTCCAGCTTTATTTTAAAATGATAAAAATTTCACAATACAAAACCTACAGCTTTATTTTAAAACGATAAAAATCTCACCATAATAAACACTACAGCTTTATTTTAAAATGATAAAAATCTCACAATAAAAAACGCTACAGCTTTATTTTAAAACGATAAGAATCTCACCATAAAAACACTACAGCTTTATTTTAAAATAATAAAAATCTCACAATAAAAAACACTACAGCTTTATTTTAAAATAATAAAAATTTCACAAAAAAAAACACTACAGCTTTATTTTAAAAGGATAAAAAGCTCACCATAAAAAACACTACAGCTTTATTTTAAAATAATAAAAATTTCACAATAAAAACACTACAGCTTTATTTTAAAAGGATAAAAATCTCACAATAAAAACACTACAGCTTTATTTTAAAATGATAAAAATTTCACAATAAAAACACTACAGCTTCATTTTAAAATGATAAAAATCTCACCATAAAAACACTACAGCTTTATTTTAAAATGATAAAAATCTCACCATAAAAACACTACAGCTTTATTTTAAAACGATAAAAATCTCAGCATAAAAACACTACAGCTTCATTTTAAAATGATAAAAATCTCACCATAAAAACACTACAGCTTTATTTTAAAATGATAAAAATTTCATAATAAAAACACTACAGCTTTATTTTAAAATGATAAAAATCTCACCATAAAAACACTAAAGCTTTATTTTAAAATGATAAAAATCTCACCATAAAAACACTACAGCTTTATTTTTAAAACGATAAAAATGTCACCATAAAACACTACAGCTTTATTTAAAAACGATAAAAATATCACAATAAAACACTACAGCTTTATTTTAAAACGATAAAAATGTCATCATAAAAAAACACTACAGCTTTATTTTAAAACGAAAAAAATGTCACCATAAAAACACTACAGCTTTATTTTAAAACGATAAAAATCTCAACATAAAAAAACTACAGCTTTATTTTAAAATGATAAAAATCTCAACATAAAAAACACTACAGCTTTATTTTAAAACGATAAACATGTCACAATAAAAAACACTACAGCTTTATTTTAAAATGATTACAATCTCGCCATAAAACACTACAGCTTTATTTTAAAACGATAAAAATATCACAATAAAAACACTAAAGCTTTATTTTAAAACGATAAAAATGTCATCACAAAAAAACTACAGCTTTATTTTAAAACGATAAAAATGTCACCATAAAAAGACTACAGCTTTATTTTAAAACGATAAAAATCTCAACATAAAAAAACTACAGCTTTATTTTAAAATGATAAAAATCTCAACATAAAAACACTACAGCTTTATTTTAAAATGATAAAAATCTCAACATAAAAAACACTACAGCTTTATTTTAAAACGATAAACATGTCACAATAAAAAACCTACAGCTTTATTTTAAAATGATTACAATCTCGCCATAAAAAAACTGCAGCTTTATTTAAAATGATAAAAATGTAACCATAAAAAACACTACAGCTTTATTTTAAAACGATAAAAATCTCACCATAAAAACACTACAGCTTTATTTTAAAACGATAAAAATCTCACCATAAAAACACTACAGCTTTATTTTAAAACGATAAAAATCTCATCATAAAAACACTACAGCTTTATTTTAAAACGATACAAATCTCACCATAAAAACACTACAGCTTTATTTTAAAACGATAAAAATGTCACCATAAAAAACACTACAGCTTTATTTTAAATAATAAAAATCTCACCATAAAAACATTACAGCTTTATTTTAAAACGATAAAAATCTCACCATAAAAACACTACAGCTTTATTTTAAAACGATAAACATGTCACCATAAAAAACACTACAGCTTTATTTTAAAATGATAAAAATCTCACCATAAAAACACTACATCTTTATTTTAAAACGATAAAAATCTCACCATAAAAACACTACAGCTTTATTTTAAAACGATAAAAATGTCACCATAAAACACACTACAGCTTTATTTTAAAATGATAAAAATCTCACCATAAAAAAACACTACAGCTTTATTTTAAAACGATAAAAATGTCACCATAAAAAACACTACAGCTTTATTTTAAAACGATAAAAATCTCACCATAAAAAACACTACAGCTTTATTTTAAAATGATAAAAATCTCACCATAAAAAACACTCCAGCTTTATTTTAAAACGATAAAAATCTCACCAGAAAAAACACTACAGCTTTATTTTTAAATGATAAAAATCTCACCATAAAAAACACTACAGCTTTATTTTAACATGATAAAAATCTCACCATAAAAACACTACAGCTTTATTTTAAAACGATAAAAATCTCACCATAAATAACACTACAGCTTTATTTTTAAATGATAAAAATCTCACCATAAAAACACTACAGCTTAATTTACAAACGATAAAAATGTCACCATAAAAAACACTACAGCTTTATTTTAAAACGATAAAAATCTCACCATAAAAACACTACAGCTTTATTTTAAAACGATAAAAATCTCACCATAAAAAACACTACAGCTTTATTTTAAAATGATAAAAATCTCACCATAAAAACACTACAGCTTTATTTTAAAACGATAAAAATGTCACCATAAAAAACACTACAGCTTTATTTTAAAATGATAAAAATCTCACAATAAAAAACACTACAGCTTTATTTTAAAACGATAAAAATTTCACCATAAAAAACAGTACAGCTTTATTTTAAAATGATAAAAATCTCACCATAAACACACTACATCTTTATTTTAAAACGATAAAAATCTCACCATAAAAACACTACATCTTTATTTTAAAACGATAAAAATCTCACCATAAAAAACACTACAGCTTTATTTTAAAATGATAAAAATGTCACCATAAAACACTACAGCGTTATTTTAAAATGATAAAAATCTCACCATAAAAAACACAACAGCTTTATTTTAAAACGATAAAAATCTCACAATAAAAAACACTACAGCTTTATTTTAAAACGATAAAAATCTCAGCATGAAAACACTACAGCTTTATTTTAAAATGATAAAAATCTCAGCATAAAAACACTACAGCTTCATTTTACAACGATAAAAATCTCACCATAAAAAACACTACAGCTTTATTTTAAAACGATAAAAATCTCACCATAAAAACACTACAGCTTTATTTTAAAATGATAAAAATCCTACAATAAAAACACTATAGCTTTATTTAAAAACGATAACCATTTCACCATAAAAACACTACAGCTTTATTTTAAAATGATAAAAATTTCACCATGAAAAACGCTACAGCTTTATTTTAAAATGATAAAAATATCACAATAAAAACACTATAGCTTTATTTCAAAATGATAAAAATCTCACAATAAAAACACTACAGCTTTATTTTAAAACGATAAAAATCTCACCATAAAAAAACTACAGCTTTATTTTTAAATGATAAAAATCTCACCGTAAAAAAACTACAGCTTTATTTTAAAACGATAAAAATCTCACCATAAAAAACACTACAGCTTTATTTTACAACGATAAAAATATCACCATAAAAAACACTACAGCTTTATTTTAAAACGATAAAAATCTCACCATGAAAAAAACTACAGCTTCATTTTAAAACGATAAAAATGTCACCATAAAAACACTACAGCTTTATTTTAAAACGATAAAAATCTCACCGTAAAAACCCTACAGCTTTATTTTAAAATGATAAAAATCTCACCATAAAAAAAAACTACAGCTTTATTTTAAAACGATAAAAATCTCACTATAATAAACACTACAGCTTTATTTTAAAACGATAAAAATCTCACCATAAAAAACACTACAGCTTCATGTTAAAACGATAAAAATCTCACCAGAAAAAAAACACTACAGCTTTATTTTAAAACGATAAAAATCTCACCATAAAAAACACTACAGCTTTATTTTAAAATGATAAAAATTTCACCATAAAAAACACTACAGCTTTGTTTTAAAACGATAAAAATCTCACAATAAAAACACTACAGCTTTATTTTAAAATGATAAAAATGTCACCATAAAAACACTACAGCTTTATTTTAAAATGATAAAAATCTCACCATAAAAACACTACATCTTTATTTTACACCGATAAAAATCTCACAATAAAAAACGCTACAGCTTTATTTTAAAACGATAAAAATCTCACCATAAAAACACTATAGCTTTATTTTAAAACGATAAAAATCTCACCATAAAAACACTACAGCTTTATTTTAAAACGATAAAAATGTCACCATAAAAAACACTACAGTTTTATTTTAAAACGATAAAAATCTCACCATAAAAAACACTACAGCTTTATTTTTAAATCATAAAAATCTCACCATAAAAAACACTCCAGCTTTATTTTAAAACGATAAAAATCTCACCAGAAAAAACACTACAGCTTTATTTTAAAATGATAAAAATCTCACCATAAAAAACACTACAGCTTTATTTTAAAATGATAAAAATCACACCATAAAAAACACTACAGCTTTATTTTAAAATGATGAAAACCTCACTATAAAAAACACTATAGCTTTATTTTAAAACGATAAAAATGTCACCATAAAAACACTACAGCTTTATTTTAAAATGATAAAAATCTCACCATAAAAACACTACAGCTTTATTTTAAAACGAAACGAATCTCACCATAAAAACACTACAGCTTTATTTTAAAACGATAAAAATGTCACCATAAAAAACACTACAGCTTTATTTTTAAATGATAAAAATCTCACCATAAAAACACTACAGCTTTATTTTAAAACGATAAAAATCTCACCATAAAAACATAACAGCTTTATTTTAAAACGATAAAAATGTCACCATAAAATAACTACAGCTTTATTTTAAAATGATAAAAATCTCACCATAAAAAACACTACAGCTTTATTTTAAAACGATAAAAATCTCACCATAAAAAACACTACAGCTTTATTTTAAAACGATTAAAATCTCACCATAAAAAGCATAACAGCTTTATTTTGAAATGATAAAAATCTCACCATAAGAACACTACAGCTTTTTTTTTAAACGATAAAAATCTCACCATAAAAAACACTACAGCTTTATTTTAAAATGATAAAAATCTCACCATAACAAACACTACAGCTTTATTTTAAAATGATAAAAATCTCACCATAAAAAACACTACAGCTTTATTTTAAAACGATAAAAATCTCACCATTAAAACACTACAGCTTTATTTTAAAACGGTAAAAATATCACCATAAAAACACTACATCTTTATTTTAAAACGATAAAAATGTCACCATAAAAAACACTACAGCTTTATTTTAAAATGATAAAAATCTCACCATAAAAACACTACAGCTTTATTTTAAAACGATAAAAATTTCACCATAAAAAACCTACAGCTTTATTTTAAAATAATAAAAATCTCACAATAAAAACACTACAGCTTTGGTTTAAAATGATAAAAATCTCACAATAAAAAACACTACAGCTTTATTTTAAAACGATAAAAATCTCACCATAAAAAACACTACAGCTTTATTTTAAACCGATAAAAATCTCACCATAAAAACACTACAGCTTTATTTTAAAATGATGAAAATCTCACCATAACAAACACTACAGCTTTATTTTAAAATGATAAAAATCTCACCATAAAAAAACACTACAGCTTTATTTTAAAACAATAAAAATCTCACCATAAAACACTACAGCTTTATTGTAAAACGATAAAAATCTCACCATAAAAACACTAAAGCTTTATTTTAAAACGATAAAAATTTCACTATAAAAAACACTACAGCTTTATTTTAAAATGATAAAAATCTCACCATAAAAACACTACAGCTTTATTTTAAAACGATAAAAATGTCACCATAAAAACACTACAGCTTTATTTTAAAACGATAAAAATCTCACCATAAAAACACTACAGCTTCATTTGAAAATGATAAAAATCTCACCATAAAAACACTAAAGCTTTATTTTAAAACGATAAAAATGTCACCATAAAAAACACTACAGCTTTATTTTAAAATGATAAAAATCTCACCATAAAAACACTACAGCTTCATTTTAAAACGATAAAAATTTCACCATAAAAAACAGTACAGCTTTATTTTAAAATGATAAAAATCTCACCATAAAAAACACTACAGCTTTATTTTAAAACGATAAAAATCTCACAATAAAAAACACTACATCTGTTTTTTAAAACGATAAAAATCTCACCATAAAAACACTACAGCTTTATTTTAAAACGATAAAAATCTCACCATGAAAAACACTACAGCTTTATTTTAAAATGATAAAAATCTCACCATAAAAACACTACAGCTTTATTTTAAAATGATAAAAACTTCACCATAAAAAACACAACAGCTTTATTTTAAAATTATAAAAATCTCACAATAAAAAACACTACAGCTTTATTTTTAAACGATAAAAATCTCACCATAAAAACACTATAGCTTTATTTTAAAACGATAAAAATCTCAGCATAAAAACACTACAGCTTTATTTTAAAATGATAAAAATCTCACCATAAAAACACTACAGCTTTATTTTAAAACGATAAAAATGTCACCATAAAAAACACTACAGCTTTTTTTTTAAATGATAAAAATCTCACCATAAAAACACTACAGTTTTGTTTATAAATGATAAAAATCTCACCATAAAAAAAACTACAGCTTTATTTTAAAACGATAAAAATTTCACCATAAAAAACACTACAGCTTTATTTTAAAATGATAAAAATCTCACCATAAAAACACTACAGCTTTATTTTAAAACGATAAAAATCTCACCATAAAAAACACTACAGCTTTATTTTAAAATGATAAAAATCTCACCATAAAAACACTACAGCTTTATTTTAAAACGATAAAAATGTCACCATAAAAAACACTACAGCTTTATTTTAAAATGATAAAAATCTCACCATAAAAAAAACTACAGCTTTATTTTAAAACGATAAAAATGTCACCATAAAAAAACACTACAGCTTTATTTAAAAATGATAAAAATCTCACCATAAAAACACTACAGCTTTATTTTAAAACGATAAAAATCTCACCATAAAAAACACTACAGCTTTTTTTTTAAATGATAAAAATCTCACCATAAAAAACACTACAGCTTTATTTTAAAATGATAAAAATCTCACCATAAAAACACTACAGCTTTATTTTAAAACGATAAAAATGTCACCATAAAAAACACTACAGCTTTATTTTAAAATGATAAAAATCTCACCATAAAAACACTACAGCTTCATTTTAAAACGATAAAAATTTCACCATAAAAAACACTACAGCTTTATTTTAAAATGATAAAAATCTCACCATAAACACACTACATCTTTATTTTAAAACGATAAAAATCTCACAATAAAAAACACTACATCTTTATTTTAAAACGTTAAAAATCTCACCATAAAAAACACTACATCTTTATTTTAAAACGATAAAAATCTCACCATAAAAAAAACACTACAGCTTTATTTTAAAATAATAAAAATGTCACCATAAAAACACTACAGTTTTTTTTAAAACGATGAAAATCTCACCATAAAAACACTATAGCTTGTTTTTAAAACGATAAAAATCTCAGCATAAAAACATTACAGCTTTATTTTTAAATGATAAAAATGTCACCATAAAAACACTACAGCTTTATTTTAAAATGATAAAAATCTCACCATAAAAACACTACAGCTTTATTTTAAAACGATAAAAATCTCACCATAACAAACACTACATCTTTATTTTTTAATGATAAAAATCTCACAATAAAAAACACGACAGCTTTATTTTAAAATGATAAAAATGTGTCCATAAAAAACACTACAGCTTTATTTTAAAACGTTTATTGAAAAAATCAATTTAGGTCACTTCATTATGTAGTAGAGCTGGCATATATTCAATTAAGACTCAACGATACAGGTCCGGAACTGGGATCATGCCTTTTCAACAAGTGCCCACAGGAGCTCGGCGAATACTCGATGGATTGCCGCAATCAGCTGGCTTTGGTGTTATGCCAAGTCATGTTGGTGGTGTTCTCGACGTATAGCCAAACGAAGTAGTCCAGCGGGTTTAGTTCAGGATCGGAGGGGACCAGTGAGAGAAGGGTACAAAATCGTAGCACTCCTTCTGAAGACAAGCCTGAGTCTCTTTGGAATTGTGGGCCAGCAACGAGTCCTGTTTCCATACTCAGGATCTGCCAGCAGCCAACTTATTGCATCAGAGCATCACCACACTCTTTAGCATATCAAGCACACTTCAGTGTTGGCTTTCAAACCGATTTCGAAGATGTTAGGTTGCATAATGTTGCCCTCACTTGAAACCACACAATCCTGGCCGAAAACTTTGTTTTCGTAACCCTGGACACGTCCCTGTTATTTGTGGCAATCTATCGCTGTATCTGGAGGGTGCTGACAATGGTCCTGTTGTCATAACTGGGATTGTCAGAAAGCATGAGTTGCACAGTGGAGCATCTCCGATCTCGCTCGTCGAACATTGTATCACTTTGAGACATGATAGAAGACTCCTTCCGCTTTTGGGATTTGTACACAACTGGCCAACTAGTAGATGGTCTGCAAAAAAAAAAAAAAAAGAAAAAAGAAAACCGGTTTTTATTAAAAATAAATGAAATCGTGTAGTTTTTTTCTCAGATGAAAATTTTATGGTTCCACCCTTTACACAAAAGGACTAAATAATTTATACGTAAATCAAACCGGCAGAATTGCTGCCATTTTCAGGATTACTTGTTCTCTGCAAATCTAAGACATTGTCTTACTACTGGGAAGATAGAAGTTTAGCAATTAAGAGTGTTGAGCTATCGCTTGATTAATTTGGTTGGTTGTTTTTGTTTTACGGCATATCAACCCTTTTCAGGGTATTTAATGCCGAATCCAGTGATTTCGAAGAACAATTTTTAAAATAGAATATATATTTTTTTTCAAGTCAGTTTCTATTTAACTCATAGTTGGAACCCTAACAGGTACTACCACTCCGGGTCAGAGTGGACCTGGGCGCAATGGCAATTAAAGGGTGGCTCCACACTCCATAAAGCCCGCAAGCTGGGGCCTCACCATCGGATACCGTTTAAGGTCATACCCAGGACTGCTAGATTAATTAATCATTTATTTATTATTTATTAATGTTTTAACGATGAAATATGCATAGTCAGTTATGAAAATATACATAGCAATTAAACTACACATTTTCCTAGTTTTAACCTGCTGGTTCCTAATAGAACGCGGAATATTCTGTGTAACTCTATAAAATTTTATGCCGCTACATGAAATAACAATGATGATGATGATGATGATGATGATGATGATGATGATGATGATGATGATGATGATGAAAAGGCTTGCCTGTTAAGAAACAACATCAGTTTCCAAAGCCAGGGGAATTGAGTTGATATTCAAGTCAAAACATCCAAAAGTTGAGATTATGATGAACTACCACTATTGTAAAGCAGGGGTTTCATATTTCGAGAGATGACGGTGCGTTCGTATTAAAAGAGATATGATGTGGACATTCATATTGGAGAGAGACGGCGAACATATATATATATAACAATGATGGAGGGGGGAGATAGAAGGAAGACATTTATACATATTACAGTTCTGTGGTTTCTTATAACATATATTAGTGAGGAGAGAGTGTGATCAGTTCTTTTAACACAGGAGGGGACAGTCATTACTTACGATGAAGGAGGGAGGCACATTACTTATGAAGGTTTTATACAAAGTTCATATAAGATGATTACACATTATCTTCAATTGTAGAATGACGACACGAACACAAACAGTTATAAAAAACGATGATGATTCTTTATTTCATTTGACCGGTCGAAATGGATCGTTAGGAATTCACATTTTTTCTACATAGTTAAACTTCTACCCCTTCGCCTCTGGGGGGGGGGGTTCTGACCATGACAGCTCTTTCCGACCGACTCTGCTGACTGCTCGAACCTGTCTCCCAGATTGCAACTCTGCTCTCTCATCTGCTAATACTAGCTTCTATTATTGAGAATCTCCCTTCCTGCTATGACGTCATATGTATGGCTGTAAACGTGATCGACTCACGAGGCTTAAACATACGTTTCCAAAACATACTTCTGCAAACAAAGAATTCTCACTAACCTATTTTTCAACCTAACCTATTTTCAATATATTTTTAAATTGTATTGTTCATTATTTTTTTAGCTGACCTTTTTTAATTCATAAGGTTTTATTTCGGTTTCGATTCAAGCTAATGCACCCAAGTCATATGGATATACATTCTTAATTTTTGAAATCGCAATTTTATAACATATAAAAATCGATAGAGCATTAACTCTAGAACATTATATACAAAATCTGCAAGAATTAAAATATCATATTTAAGCGTACTTTACGACCGGGCTTTATCGGGCGTTCATGTTGGCTTAGATAAATACTCTTGCAGTTTTAACAATAAAGCTACAATAGCGCGCCTTTATTTACACTGGACACCTGCAGAATGTCAACATCAATATATTACATATGAATGAGTCCCCTGTGGAATTTCCACAGGTCCCGCTAATAATAATAATAATAATAATAATAATAATAATAATAATAATAATAATAATAATAATAAAGACCTGGGCAGTATTGCTAAAAAGATATGGACTATTCATAGGCTGAACCGAAGAATAACTTTGACATTTTGTCAGAAGACGAGAAAACTAACGGCAATTCACAATGCATTACACCCGAAAGATGATATTGCCCGACTCTACTTGAAAAGGAACGAACGAGGGAAAGGACTAGTAAATGTAGAAGACTGCGTAGAAGGTCAAAACACAGAAAGATTGATTACCGCAGTTAAAGACATTGCTAAGTTGGACAATACACGAAACGCCGAAACAAAACAGAAATAATAATAAAAGAAAAAACAAGAAAAGAAAAGTGAGAAGAAAAAGAGGTACTTTGATGAGTCATACGAATAGCAAGAGAAAGGAATCATGAGAACCTCTGGACATGGCTAGGAAAAGGACACATGAACAGAGAAATAGAATCTCTACTAACATCTGCACAGAATAACACGTTTAGAACTAACCACATTAAAGGAAAAATGGATTTGCATTACTGTACACATAGATTCGAAAAAGTTGTCAAAAAAACAAATATATAACAAATAAATGTTATCAAAGGCAAGATAATTTACTTTTCTACCCAACTGAATATGTTTTTTTTGTGATTTTTGTTATTTAATGTAACATGTTTATTGATCTCGAAAAATATACAGTGTTTACCGATGTATTGGAAAATTAAAAATGGCGCCCGACTCTCTCTTTGACACGTTAATTTTGGGAAAAGGATTTAAAATAAAAAAAAACTAGACAAAATACTGTTAAAAACCCACCGAATATATGTCAGCCTATGTTACGGCAACATATATTGAGAAAGTTTCTAACAGTATTTTATCTAGTTTTTTTTTATTTTTAACTCATTTTCCCAAACTTACCGTGTCAAAGAGAGAGTCGGGCGCCATTTTTAACTTTCCAATGCATCGGTAAACACTGTATTTTTTTCGAGCTGAATAAACATGTTACATCAAATAAAAACACTAAGCACATATCCAGTTAAGTCGAAAAGTAATTTATCTTGCCTTTGATAACATTTATTTGTTATATATTTGTTTTTTGATAACTTTCTCGAATCTATGTGTACAGTAATACAAACCCGGAAAACTATGTAAACACAGAAAAATAGCAAAATGTAAACTAAGGAATTAATAAAACTGAAACCGTATAATTGTAAGTTAACTAACTTCCTTAAAAAATGTCCAGTGTCGGCATCCACCGGCACCACACTGAATAGTCGAGAAGGGTCAAGGAGGATGGAAAGATCAAAGACAGAAAGTAATAACTAGACCTCAACTGGAGGAGGTCAAAGAAGACTCGTGCTTTGAGGAAGCTTATTACCACCCAAATTCCAATGAAGACCAATGGTTATTGCTAACGAGAAATCAATGGCAACCGGTTGTACCAATGAGGCAGATTTATTTACAAATGGTTATTGAAAGAGGTGGAGAGTATTGGAAATTTGGGGGAAACTCTGTTGTCACCCAGATTCCAGGGAACGCTACTTAGTTGTTGCCAATTTATAATCTCTAATGATGACCTCTTTGACAATTCCTAGTAAGTACAAATAATAATGCCGATAATATATATATATATATATATATATATATATATATATATATATATATATATATATATATTATTCGATAATTCTCACTATATATATATATATATATATATATATATAAGGTGAGTCACAGGAAACGGATGTTTTTTGAACGCTGCTTGCTCTCTCTCTTGAGTAAGGGAGTGATCAAGGTAGTTTTACATTATAAAATTTTTGTTGAAATATTTGCAGTTTTGTTTTCCTTAAGTGAGAATGTGTGTTTAAGGACACTTCACAACTTATATACTCAACAAATTTTTGATCTACAGTCTTGGACTCTGAATTATAGGGTCTTCATACATGTGGAAAATGTTTTAATTGATTTTCACCCGAAAAAAGTGTTGCTTACGGGTCAAAATGAGAAAATTTGGTACGTGGTGGTCGTCGAATTTTTATCTGTTTATCAACTGTTTCACGAATGCGCATGCGTGAATCGTTCAGATGACAGATTACTTATGTTAAAAATAAGTAGGTTTTAAAACACTGTTATAATGCCGCGTCAAGCTGCCATAATTTATCGGACAACTCATTGTCTTTAGGCGGAGTGGTAGTTCCTTGAAAACAACAAATATATTCTATTAAACAACATTTTTCTTCAAAATCTTTGGATTCGGCATTAAATAACCCAAAAAGGGTTGATATGCCGTAAAACAAAAACAACCAACCATTGTCTTTAGGTTTTGGTGTCAATCTCAGCTCGAGCTATTATTTTATTATTTGTTTGAAGTTTCATTTTTGCCCTTTTTTTTGTTAGTGCAAATATCAGAAACGATTTGATTGTTATTTCAAAACGCATTACGTAAAATGGCGACCGTAAACGTTTATTTGAATCTTCAAAAGAAAAAGATAATGCAAACCATACTGAATGAGAAACTCAATTCTTTCAAATATTAATAGACTATTAATGCATGCTTTGAGTTGCTATATTAATTTGTAATTAAATTAGATAGAAAAAAGACGTGATGTGATTGGTTGTTTATTTATCATCATCATCATCATCATCATCATCATCATCATCATCATCATCATCATCATCATCATCATCATCATCATGCCGTATGAATTCGAAGATTCTATTGTTGGCATTGGTTTCTCCGAGATTTTTCTCGTTGGAATTCTTTCTAGAAAAACATCGAGGATTAGAGGATGGATCGCGTGAAGGTTGCCAACAAGATTTTTTGTGAAATGAACTGTATTCGAATTTGGGTCACCCAAGTCGTCAGTCTGTGTGATTAATCACTAAACTACCGTCACACCCCAAGAGCGTTTGCTAATGGGCCGAGAAACATGGAGGGGGGGTCAATCCTCGATCGAGTCATACTAAAGACTGAAAAACAAATGATACTTGATGCGCCCCCCTTTGATAAAAACTCAACATTATTAGGGGAATATCAAGCTTAAGTGAAGTAATCCTTGGTATGCTAATGATAAAAAGGTTTCGGATCGCTCCCTACTATAGTCGACCATTTATCTTAGCTTTTTGTTTCTTTGGTTTCTTTACTGTTCAACTCCCTTCATAGTATCCCTGCACATTTTGTCCCAAATAGAAGTCACTTACATCCAAGTGGCACCGTACCTTGTTTTTTGGTGAAAGAAAAATAAATATTTTTTAAAAATATTTATTTGTATAAAAATATAAAATGGAAAGTTTTATTCTACCTTTGAAGTAAATGTAATTTTAAACGAAATACTCGAAGTGAATTTGACGTTAATATTGTTGATATTGATGTTCAAATTATCTACATATTTTACAAATAATGATAGTATAAAAAATCTTCGTTAAATTATGTTACAAAACATATAAATTCACATGAGTCAATAATACATTTCAGCGAAGCAGCTCTATATTAATAAAGCGTTAATATTAATAAGTGGTGACTACTATGTAAAAAAAAAAAAAAGCAACCAGGATTTCCCCGTAAATCTACAGTCTCAATAAAACTTTGAACAAATATTTTGCACTCAACATTTACAGGAATTCTTAATGCGTATTTCACGAAACTTGCGTACATTTTATCCCCGTTTCCAAATTACTACATTTATTCCGAATAAACTGCTTCTTAAAATTGTGCATGATTCCTTATTATGTTTCAGCTAAACATTAAGAATAGATATAAAAATTGGACCGTAGATTCTCACTGCTGGACTCAATTTACCTTTTGTTCGCCGTACTAACATATCATCTTTCACAGAATGTAGCAATCTATTACAAAGACTGGTTTCTATAACTACATACATGTTCTTCATTCAGAACTATTCAACGAATTAATTAATAATCGTAACAAATGCTTAATACTTTATTGTTTTTCTTTCGATGATTAGACTTATTTCTTTAAAAGTTGACGGTTTAAAGGACTTTGAAACTATCACTATATATTTAAAAAGGAATATTCTTTACTTGAGATCTAGCATTTAACATGACTCAGATAATATTAAGGAACACAAGTACGGCAAATACATCAGCCAGTTTCAGCCCGAAACTAGTGAACTAATAAGGAATTTAACAATGATTAAATAAAATATATGCAGACACAAATAATAATAATAATAATAATAATAATAATAATAATAATAATAATAATAATAATAATAATAATAGGCTTAGTGCCACTCAAATTCCAGTATAGACTAATGGCCGCTGCTAGTGAGAAATCAATGGTGAGAGGTTGTTGCGATAACGCAAATTTATTCGCAAATGCTATCGAAGGAGGCGGGGAGTGCTGGACATCTGGGGAGACTTGTTGCCACTCAACTTCCAGGGAAAACCACAGGTGTTTCAATCAGATCTTTGATGACTTGTGTGAAAGCTCCACATGAACCAATAATAATATAAAAAAAAATAAATAATAATAATAATAATAATAATAATAATTACAAAGAGTCATGTTGATAAGTTATATGTGAAAAGAAAAGAGGTGGTGGAGGAGGAGTAATAGGTGCAGAACGATGTGTAAAAGAAGAAAACAGTCTGAAAGTTTACGTCTCTAACTGTGAGGAAAAGCTTATAAAGGGCGTGACTAAATATGCAGCAATAACATCATTTTGCAAACTTGTAAGGTTTTAACCAACCATCTGTCCGAAACATGAGCATGTCCAGTGTTGCGACCTTATAAATTTGTCTATATCAATAAAAAATACATCTTGCTCCTCTTTTATTAAGCACTCTTAATAACCTCGTTAAATTCATGAGTTTTCCTTCTTGAATACATATGAATTGGTATACATACATATATATATGCACATACACACACACACACACACACACACACATATATATATATAACGATGATTTGCATGTATGAAATGAGAGCGGAGGTAAGTAACGTTCGTATATTTCTTAATTATAAGCATTCGACACAAACGTACCGAAAGCACGTGACTTCCTAATAATATAATCGGGTTAATTAATTAATTTAATTAAATGGAATTAAATGCTTACCTATAATTAATTTGATATATATTTTTTATGATGGATCTTTTCATATTTCAGTACAGACTGTTCTTATACAAATCGTGTTGGGAAATCGATGACATCATTTTACGATTGTTTTTTTATACGTGCATTTGTTCCACTGGCATATAACTTGCGACTTAAGTGTTTCGGATTTATTCCGATATTTTTTTATTATTCAGATACATAGAACATATTTTATGTTATCAATTAATCAAAATAGACATCGTGTGTATTTCGGTATTTATTGTATTGCATTGTGTGTATTTCGGTATTTATTGTATTGTACTTTGTGTATTCGGTATTTATTTTATTGTATTGTGTGTATTTCGGTATTTATTATATTGTATTGTGTGTATTTCGGTATTTATTGTATTGTGTGTATTTCGGTATTTATTGTATTGTATTGTGAGTATTTCGGTATTTATTGTATTGTGTGTATTTCGGTATTTATTGTATTGTGTGTATTTCGGTATTTATTGTATTGTGAGTATTTCGGTATTTATTGTATTGTGAGTATTTCGGTATTTATTGTATTGTGTGTATTTCGGTATTTATTGCATTGTGTGTATTTCGGTATTTATTTATTATATTTTGTGCATTGTCTATTTCGGTATTTATTGTATTGTGTGCATTTCGGTATTTATTATATTTTGTGCATTTTTGGTATTTATTTATTGTATTGTGTGTATTTTCGTATTTATTTATTATATTTTGTGCATTGTGTATTTCGGTATTTATTGTATTGTATTGTGTGTATTTCGGTATTTATTTTATTGTATTGTGTGTATTTCGGTATTTATTTTATTGTATGGTGTGTATTTCGGTATTTATTTATTATATTTTGTGCATTTTGGTATTTATTGTATTGTATTGCGTGTATTTTGGTATTTATTTATGACTAGCGGGGGGGGGGGGTACCCGGCATTGCCCGGGTGTTTGAAGGTGTGTGTGTGGAAACTCCGGGAGTGAGGGGGGTTATAAAAAAAGTAAGTATGAGGATTGAACCCGAACCCTTTAGGCAAAGTTGTAAATAAAAGTGTGAAAAAAAAGTGCGACGTTAACAATTGCCCCACCGCGACATGCTAACGGAAACATGTCTGAATTTATTTAATTACTTGGATTTAGCAGGTGCCTGTTTTAATGAGTTAATGAGGTCAAGTTTGATTGCGGAATTTCATTTACTGCTTTTTTTTCCTCCAAGATGTTATAGGAAAAAGACTAACCCACATGCGGCGAGTGACAAATGTTGAATACTTATCTTCCCGAAATCGAGCGAATTAAATAGACAGGCGAGCTTCATTGTTAACTGTGAGATATTACGATTTATATGTGATATAAAAAGTTTTAAAAAGTTGTGAAGTGAGCGACCGCTTCTCTGAAAAAAGCCTTTTGTAGACACACAGAAAAAGCGAACACACATACATACATTTTCGCTTTTATATTTATAGATATATTTTGTGCATTTTGATATTATTTATTGTATTGTGTGTATTTTGGTATTTATTTATTATATTTTTTGGATTTTGGTATTTATTTATTATATTTTGTGCATTTTGGTATTTATTGTATTGTATTGTGTGTATTTCGGTATTTATTGTATTGTTCCATAGAACAAATACTGTCGCTCGTAAAATTACACAATGCAAACCGGAAAAAAACAAAAAAAAAACAGATTCTTTATTGACAAGGATATATAGCATCAGAATATATCTGATTTAAGCAAATAAATTTGTTTATATAAAAATGCGTTGTTTTTAGCCTTCTACGCGTATTCATTTATAATCCATCCATAGCCTTGACCCCCTGGAGGCCATAGGCCATCTACAACTTTTTGTAGATGTTTTTGTAACGAGGCATTCTTTTTAGAGTGTGAGGGTGCTGGCCCCACACCCAACCTTCCCAGAAGGTACATACAGCGCCTAGCCTTCCCAAGTGGTCACCCATCTGGTACTGGCCAGGCTCAACGTTGCTTAGCTTCGGTGCCTGGCGAGAACCGGTTTGTCAATGTGATTGTGCCGTATATTTCATTTATAAACGTAATTCTTATTTTCAATTAATATGCAATCCTTCAAATGCAGGTTACAATTTTCATAATTTTAAGTTATTTCTGTTGACAATCGATATGATAATTATATTTTAGGTGCATACCATAGTGCATAACAACAAAAAAAAAAAAAGAATTAAAAGAAAAAAAATTAAAATTAACTTGAAGACTTGAATCTCAAAGTTTAATTTTTGTAGGCTTCGAGGATTTTGAGCTAAATCTAAATAACATTTGGTTTAATATTCATACCCACGCAATTTGCTTGCGATGTATAAGTTTTTGAAGGACATTATATTTTTTATTAGGGTTGAAAATTTTAAAGGTATATTAAGGTCTTTTAAGGTTCAAAGGTGTTTTAGATGTATAGGGTTTTTTTAATATGATGGCAACCTTTCAATTTCTCTTACCAGACTACGTAATTGTGCCCCCTTTTTTAACCTTATTTTCAGTACAGTTCCTTCTGCTTCCCCCTAATTTTTTTATACGTACATTTATTCTTAATAATGCTGTTATAACTATTGTTATTATATTAATATTAATGATAATAATAATATTATTATTTTTACTTGATTGATATTTTTACTTTATTACCTTCTTTACCGTAATATTTTTATTTTTTATTTTTTTACTATATTATTTTATCTTCAATAATATTGTTATTGTTATTTTTATTTTTATTTTTATCATTATTATTATTATTACTATTATTATTATTACTATTATTATTAATAATAATAATAATAATAATAATAATAATAATAACAATAATAATAATAACAATAATAATACTGATGAATGGATTGGTAATAATATTAATTGTAGGAATGGTAGTATTGGTAAATTTTGTGAAGGTAGTTAGGGCTGTCTCACCATAAATATCTATGTATTACATTTTATTATGTATATATATATATATATATATATATATATATATATATATATATATATATATATACGTATATATTTATATGTGCTGATAGTCTTTAAGTGTCATTTGCTATTTGATAAGTTATCAAAAATTACCTTGATTATTTTTAATTATCTTAAATGTCTCCCTTCACATTTATTCTATTATTTTTAAAAAATTTAATAATTTAAAAAAATTTAATAATTCTTTTAAGGTTTATTTATTTTATATTTATTTAAATTTTATCTTTACTTTTTTATTTTAATTTTAATTTTATTCTAAATTAAAATGAAATTAATATATTCAAGCTTTATTTCATTATATATTTATTGCCGTTAATTGTCGTACCTTTATTTATATGGGGTTATGTGTTCGTTTAAACAGGACATTTACCTTTCAGTGAGGTTTTTCCATAACACCCCTCCGATAAACATACATATATACACACGCGTGAGCGCACACACATACACATACACATACACACAGAGACACCCCCCTCTTTTTTTCTCTCTTTTTCTCTCTCTCTCTCTCACACACACACACACACACACATATACTTACTCACACACGCGCTTTCTCCCTTCCATAATCATAATTTATTGACGTCAATTATTGAATTATGTTTTAAAAATTTGAAACTCTGAGTCTTAAACGCTCGTTTAACGTTTTTTTTCTTCTGTTTGTTCACTTTGCATTGTTTCAGTTTTTCAATGTCGCTGATAAATTTGCGCTGATTCTTTCCAACCTCTTATTGTTGATTAGGCGTAATGAAACCAATGGTACCACCTTGAAATATGTATATATAGTGTCGTAATAACTATTATATATATATATATATATATACACACACACACACACACACACACACACACACATATATATATAGGGTAACCAAAAAAAAAAAAGAAAGCTAAATGGAGGCCATGTAGAACATATGCTGTAGAACGGAGAAAAAAAGGCCAAAGACCCTAGTGTTTTGATGTGATGTTTTTAATATAATAAACTATTTATGACCAAATTTTAATTTCATTTGGACAAAACACTAAGTAACGAGGCCTAATTAGAGTTGTGGACCGTTTTTTGGGATCACCCTGTACATATATATATATATATATATATATATATATATATATATATATATATATATATATATATATATATATATAATACTATTTAATTACTTAAATGAAATCATTTGGATTTGTCGCGTTTTGCATTCGAACTATTTGTAAAACGCTTCATATGTTGTATAACAAATATATTAAACCAAGTTAAATTTTCTTTTTGATTCATAGAGGATATTATATAAGATTTTCATCCTATCTAGGCGGTTTCGGTTTTACCGCTGATGGTCTGAGGTCAGAATGATTGCAAATCAAACTCCTTCCTGTCTTCTTTATTTACCTTTAATCTTCGCCCCCCCCTATCTCTTATTATTTATTTTAGTTCGTTTTTCTTCTTCTTCTTCTTCTTCTTCTTCTTCTTCTTCTGTTTCTTCTTCTTCTTCTTCCAATTATAGAAGGTTTTACTTTCTCTTTTGTTTGTTTGCCCCTCTCCTACCAGCATTTTTATTTTTTGCGCGCGCGGTGTGGTAGCGAAATGCATTTGGGCGGGAAGCCCTGTTTTCTCATCTCCCGCGCATTTGCTTTACGTGATGTTTCTTTTGTTTGTCAAAACCCTTTTAAATGTAACCTTTTTTCATTTTGCTAAGATGCACTTTTCAAGCCATCTTTGTTTCCATTTCTAATGAAGGCCTTCTAAACTTGAGGACATGTGGTCTCTCTCAATAACCCCCTGTTTTTCCTCCCGAGACGAGTAATGTAAAAGTTTGTCTAAAGACAAATGCATGATGGTTGATTCGTGCATTATTTCTGCAACCCGATTTCTCCTCATTCTCCAAGTCAGACGGATCTGTTAACCTCGTGTGTGTATTTTTCGGGAGAGGCGGCGCTCTTTTGTTTGCTGATTAACTTAACGTTCGTTAAATTCCGTTTCTATTAATTTAGAAAGTAATTCGTTTCTCTTACGCGTTGGGGCATGAGCAAAGAGCGGAACATGAGATGCTTTACGAGTGGACAAGAAAAAAAAAGCAAGCATTAGATGGAAATAAAGAAAAAAAGAAGTTACATGAGGGGAGAATGAAGAAAATGAAGATAGAATGGAAACCAGAGAACAGTAAAAAAGACAAACGGATGAATAAAAAAAGGGAATATATACCAATGAAAGTAAATACTATATGCAGACAACAAAAGAAAAACTATGAATAAACAATTATAAAAAAAGGCATAGAGACGGACATATGGGCGGAGAAAAGACTGAAACGTGAGGGTACAGGTAAGAAAAACAGTTGTAAATAAAATAATAATAAAAAGGAAAAGAAGAAACGAAAAAAACAAAAAAGGAAAAAGGTAAAAGAAAAAAGGAAAAATAAATATAAAGACAGTAAGACATATAAAACGGTAGATAATAGAAGAGAAACAAAGAATGTATATATAAAACATATTAAGAATATTGATTATAAAACATGATTAAGAATATTGATTATAAAACATGATTAAGAATATTGATTATAAAACATGATTAAGAATATTGGTACTGGTGCATCTTTTGAACCAGACGTAACTCAGCGTTCGCTCGGCTTTCCTCGGAACATGACGTCAACATTCAGGTTTAACTGCTGTCTGACGTAAAATGGCGTTCAGCCAATCACAACATCGCGCGCTTAGTTTCAACTCGTCGGGAGTGCGTGCGAGTGCTATTCCTGAGCAGTAGATGAGAAATTGAATGAATGTTAGAAGAGGAAAAAAAAATCAACAAAAAGCAAACAAAAAAAAAAAGCTACCATTTCTTACATGCAAGTCAGTCAGGAAGAGAAGTGCAGAACATTAATTTTACCGTCTTTGGTCAACAACAGCTACAGACACTGGATGCTGTAATTGACTTTTATCAACAGCGGAACTTACTGGCAAAAGCAATACAATGTGCAACATGCAGCCACAAGTGCAGCCTGGCAAAAAGAGGAAGAGTATCGATGGTGGTCAACAATTCGGACTGAGACTTTTGCTAAATCTTGGAAAAAGAAAAAAAACCTACCCACTTTTTAATAATCTTTTTACCAAAAGATACTTGAAAAAATACTTGAAAAAAAAAAGAAGACCCTAACCATAACGCGAATACCTCTAAAAAGCAAGTGGAACTAAAAAAAAAGAAAGTTTGTTCCAATTTTCTTCGTAAAAATATACTTGTAGAGACAGCAAAAATTGGCCGAAAAATCAAGTTGTTTTTTTTTAAAACGAAATTACATTTATTAAAATCCATTATTGCTGAGTAACTTTTTTTCCAGAAAGATAGAACCCTGAATTTTATCATATAGAAAGCAGAATAATGTAAAACTTTTTATATTATTTTTAATTAAATTTTAAATGTAAAATATTCCCCAAAAGTTAACAATTGACATTTTTTATCTTGCATAAACAACGTATATAAATAGTTAAAAAAGAAGGTTTTTGAAAGAATTAATTAATTTATTTCTTGTCTAACTAAGATTTAGGGTGATTTTCTATGGAGAATATGCAAAAATATTATATAAGTACCTGGATTTCAAATAATTCCACTTATTCATATAGGCAACCAGTTACTTCGCGGACATTTGTACTTAATAAAAAGCAAACTACGGAAGACCAAACAGGCCAAAAAAAAACCTTATTTTTCAGTGACGAAAATTTCAATGTATTATTAACACTGAGGCTGGCCAGTACCAGATAGGTGACCGTTTGTATGAGTTTGTTTTTTAATGTGCATGTGTGTGGAGATCAGGCTCCCCAAAATGGGGGGGGGGTCAATTTATAGTAGAATAAAAAAAGTTATTTCAGCGCGTTTGGTCCACCGTAGTCGAAAGGCGGCAAACGTTTTCAAACGGGATCGAAAAAATGATGATATTTTTAACACAAAGGGCACAATATTCGATTCTTCAAAGCAGTCCCTGTTTAATAATGGTCATGCATTATTCAGCTCGCTGAAAAAAATTGTTAATTTATTTATCAAAGATTTATAATGACTTTTTTCGTATAAATATATATAACAGAATTTGTTTTTGTTTTACTTAACTTAAATTAATTATTTTACTTAACATATTCACTGAATTTCACACTTCAAAACTCAAATTAAACACAATCAAATTTCTGATATTCAGACGTCAAAATAAGGTATGCAAACAATTTTTGTTTTAATCTATAATCCTGTCCCTTACAACAAGACAATATGTTTTGTTCAGTTTCAGATGATTATTCTAAGCATATTTGGAATACCCTCAAAACAAGGGGGGTTGTAAGCAAATATATATATATATATATATATATATATATATATATATATATCGTTTATGAAAAATAAGTACACTGTTATAAAATTCATTCTTCTCTTAATAATCTCTGAAAATTTCGTATTGATTGGATGATTAACTGATTTTTGGAAGATTTTTAAAAAGACGGTCCGTCAAAAAGTACTTACCTGCCCCCCGTTTTTGCGGTGCCTACATACTTGAAAATAAAAGAAATATATTTCCAATTTAAAAATATTCTTCTTAAAAATATTAAATTATCATATTTTTAAGTAAACAACCAAGTTTTAAAAAAAATTGTTCTTTTGAAACTTTTCTTGAAACGTTTGCTTAAAATTATTTATTCGACAAAAAACAAAAAACAAAAAACAAACAAGCAGTACTTATAACCTTTTCTTCACACAGTAAATAAACATTAACAATTACGGTAGGTTTTATTTTTTTATGTTTCTACATTTAACATTTTGCTATTTTCTTTTATGTGGTGTTGTTATGATTTCATCGGCGACGCTCGGGATAATCTGGCTATTGACGTCATGTTCCGGGAAAGCCGAGCGAACGCTGAGTTACGTCTGGTTCAAAGGATGCACAAGTACCAAAATATTAAAAACAAAAAGACATCGAAAACAGTAACAATAAAGGCAAGACAAACATAAACGGATAATAAAAAAGAAAGACACAAAAGACGATACAAAGTTTCTGTTTATTTTTCATTTCCATTAGACGCCGTCCCACCTCCAAATATGGCCACTAATTTAATTACCTTCTGTGATTTTCATTTTTTCACATTTCTTTGCTTTGTTATGCCCGTCTCCAGTTTCAACCATGTTCTCATTTGGTTATCCCGATATTGATGACGTCATATTTGCCTTCGACCATCCGGGCCTTGATTGCCCAACAACTAAATACAAATCTGTAATGATAGGATCATCTTCTGAATATCAACCTTCACCCGGGAATTTTCATAGCAAATTAATAAACCGCCGAGAGCGTCTCTATCCTGAGTCTGAATTTTGCTTGACATCTTTGTCTTTCGTTCCGCAAATGCTAACAATTAGCGCGCTATTTGATTATACAGTTGTTTGTTTGTTTGTTGCTGTTGTTGTTGTTGTTGTTGTTGTTGTTGTTGTTGTTGTTGTTGTTGATTTTTGCATCTTATAAGTTAATACAGGTTTTCCTGTTATAGAACGAACTATAAAAATGAACGGTAAATACTGCTGCCTATACTCGAGGGTCGGCAATAAAAATGTTAATTTTACACTATGTGTTTTATTATTGATATAAGCGTTTTAAAAGAATAATATTTAACAGAAACTGTCAATGTAGCGAGTGATAAACAGAAGATATTGTTCTTTAGAAGAAAAGACAAGTTTAAAGACATGTATATAATCAAGTTTATCAGTTGTTTAAAACAACTGCAGTTGTTTTAACATTACAGTCTCCAGATATTGTCGGGTAATCAGGAGAGATTACGCACCATTTCGGAGCCTACCTCTGCCTGTAGACTTGTATATAATAGAGTTTATCGCTGTTGTTTTTTGTAGGGTAATCCATTCTGGTATACAGACAATGTCGGGTCGTCAGGAGAAAATACATACTGTTTCAGAGCTTTCTTTTTCGCGCATGCTCCCCACTAATCCTAGGTCTCATTATTGAATTGCATTTGATTGTGTACTGAAAATAGATCGACGAATAAAAAAGGAAAAAAGACGGTAGAGAAAGATGACAGACCTGTGCGAGTATTTTCCTTTCTCATTTATTTTTATTTATCGATTATTTTTTAAATTATTCATTTATTTTATATACATAATTATTTAAGATAAAATAAAAAGCGCATCAAGTGCGCTTCAAAGCCAAATCACAATGCAATATTAGGAAAATAAATAAATATTTTACTGGTTTGAAATTTATAACATAAATATATTTCGGAGCCAAACTCCATCCTCAGTATTTTGTTTTCTTTCTTTTTTCCACTTCTTTCTTGCCACGTTGTAAAGTTGGAGAAAAAAATGTCTGTTTGTAAAGAGCCGCGCGTTGTCTCTCAGCGGTTGTATTTCGAAATGTTGGAACTGTGCGTAGGCAACGCGAGAATAACGTCAAGGGTATGAGTTTCATTATAGAAACGTTAATTTAATTTGAATAAAATAAAATACGTATCAAGTGCGCTTGAAAGCCAAATCTCAACGTAATATTTTTATTTTATTCAAATTAAATCAATGTTTCTATAATTGAACTCACACCCTAGACGACATAATTATTTATTTAATTTTATTTTGTTATTTATATTTTTTATTGTATATATTTATTTATTTTAGTTGTTACTTTTCCTCTTTATTTTCTGTATAGGTGCGACTTAACTCGGCAAATGTGTGAGACACAGCCGTTGAGCGGTCGGATGCCACGTTAGACATTGTGAGTTTCTGCCACTATTCCAGTAGCAAATATTATGCAATATTATTCTAATCGCTATTAAAAGACTTTGCTTATTGACAAATAGTTCACGTATTCCCTCATCATAGAAACTTTTCGAATGACTTTTTAGTAACTTGCTTCTCAAGATGTTTTTAGCTTACCATGCAATGGGCATGATCATCGTTCACATCGAGCTGCTTCCCAACTGACTAAAGCATGGTCGTTGTGAGGCAGGTGTTAACAATAGGTACTTCCAAAGCACGCCATAATATTTAACCCTCTCCTCTATGTAACACGAGGTAATTTTCATATAAGTTAATATTATTATCGTAATACTAGCCGTACATCCGGCGTTGCCCGGTCGTATAATACGCTTACACATGATATTTTAATTTATGCAGATAGCGTATGTATTATTATAGAATAAATCCTATATTGAATATTATATATTATGAGGAATAATTTGCCCGGTTGACTAATTCGCAAAAATAAATTAAAAAAAAAATAATAAAAAATATAAATAAAAAATACTAATGACAATATTGTTCATCAAATTCCGTCTGTGTTTGTTTCCAATATCACGTCAGCTGATATTTGGGTTTGACGATAAATGCCCTGGACAAGTCACTTCTGATTAATGTTTACTTTTAACGTATGCAAACGAAGAAATGATTTGCATCGATTTTAAATGGCACCTCTTCTTTTATAGTAAATTGAACTCATTAATAAGAAAAAATTAAAATAAAATGGCGAGGTACAGCCGAGCTTGAACAAAGGATTATTCGATCTGTAGTCGAATGCTCCACGATTGAGCTATTTATCCAGATGAGAGTAGTTCTACCTTTTTTAAGAAGAAATCATTTGCTGAGAATGGAATCTCCCATAATTTGCTGAGAATTATCTTCCTTTATTTGCTGAGAATTATCTCCCTTGGCCGGTTCAACGTAAAATATTACCCTGTAAAAATGCTTTTTCTTTTTTTTTTATCTATAAGAAAGAAAGACTATTTTTAGAGTCAAATTTTTTTCGATTTTCGATACTTATCGAATGAATTTCTGTACAAAACATATCAAACAATATTGCCAGACATATAAATTATCTTTGCGTGAAATTTGCAAAAGATAGGCTCAGCCGTTTTGGAACCTATAAGAAAGGAACTCTCACACACTCGCGCGCAGAGTGACGTTTATATAATAGTAGAGACAGAGATAGAGATTTGGATCATGATAGAAGAAGCGTAAAATAAAGAAATACATCATACCAAAATTGTGTTTACTTTATCGACTCTTTCAAAACATGTTCCTATGTAGTAGCCATTTATAACACCTAGACATACTTGTGTTGAATAAACCTTATGGTCAAATTTACACGAAATTTGTTATACTTATTAATTCCTGAATTAATTTATATTTAAAATACATTTATTGTAAAATACATGAGAGGGTGTATATATATATATATATATATATATATATATATATATATATATATATATATATATATATATGCATATAAATATAATATATATATATATATAACACATACATATACATATAAATATAACATATATATATATATATATATATACATACATATAAATATGTTGGATGTGATAACTAATGGCTACTACACATATGCAAACATGTTTCAGTGACCACCCTGCCAGGGAAAATCACCTCATCAGGCCAAGAATATCCGCGAGAGTATCCGTCAAAAACATTACCTCTTTTTATAATTAAAACCAATGAATGGGATAATAATAATTTCCAGGAAACAGCTATCTCTTGTAAACATTTTCAAATTCATACACTAAAGAAATTATAAAAACCATATTACTAAAATAATAGTAAGGTGTTAATTTAAATAAATAAACTCATATATTTCTATATTGAGTAAAAGAGGACGTTTGATTAAAAGTTATTCAATACCTAGTTTAATTTTTAATTATTTATCGCATATTAAATCTATCCATGTTAAACATGATTCTATAGATCTTTTTAAAAACTTATTTTAATCGTTAATCTATCATGATTTTTAGTTTAAACATGGGTAGGTAAATGAGACAGAAATAGATATATATTCTTAGCCAGATTGATTTAAATATAAATTATGCATAGTAGTTTTACTTCGAGTTTCCTTATTTTCTCCTTTTTTATGTTGATATATATATATATGTGTATATCTATATATATAAAAATGTAAATGTTGGTTTGTTCTAAACGAATAAAACCATATTTCTACGTTACCAATTTATTTGAAATTTTCAGACAACCCATTTTTAGAGTCGAGGTATGTTTTTATGTTCTTAAATTAAATTTACCTCGCGAATTATTAAAATTAAAATATTAAATAAAATAAATATATTTTTTAACCGTTACTGCGAATCTGTTCTGTTGATAAAACTGAACTTCCGGTTCGATTAATTTCACGGCCACGAATTGACGAAAGATTTCATTTTCTGTTTAATAAGTAAAAAAAAAACAAAAAAAAACATAATTCATTTGTTTATCTTCCATATTTTTTAATTTACACATTTTTTCTTAATTATATGAGGCCAAAAAATAGTTTGTCCCTTGCTTTTTGAGTTTTTTTGAATAAAAAAAAAACACGATTTAAAAAAATAGCGCGGATCACTCTCTGCATTAGCACCGAAAAATGTTACTAAACATTTATTAATAATTTCTCACTTTTACAAACATTTGATTTTAAATTTCTTTTTAAATGACGACTTTTAACGACTTTTTTTTTTAAAATACCCCCCAATGGTGTTTATTAGCCCCCAACCTCCAAAAGTGATGTTTATTCCGGAAGCTGTTCTTAAGATTTGGAGGTCGGGAGGGGGGTGATTCCAAGGTGGACCTAAAAGTTTTTTATGCGCACATAAGCAACAATTTTTTTTATTAACTTTTTTTTTTACTTTTTTATTTAAAAATTAGTAAATTTTAATTGAAGCGTCTACCCCGGAACTAATTTTGACAGTGACATTGAACATTCACCGTTTCCGGAGAGCTCCAAGAAAAAGACAAAAAAAAATTCGAGGAGTCTATTCACGCCGCTCACCCGAACGAATTTTCTAAAGAAAATTAATTTATCGTTTCATCCCAACCTATCGGCAAAAACATTTGACCAGTCGGGAAGGATTTCTTCTTCTTTATTTTGGGACTAAAAATAACACGAGTGTGATACACCAGGGCAAATAAATTCACACCTATTATAACAAGCTAAGTCTGATTATTTGTTTTTAATTAAATTTTCGGGTTTGTATTACTGTACACATAGATTCGAAAAAGTTGTCAAAAAACAAATATATAACAAATAAATGTTATCAAAGGCAAGATAAGTTACTTTTCTACCTAACTGGATATATTTTTTGTGTTTTTATTCAATGTAACATATTTATTCAGCTCGAAAAACATACAGTGTTTACCGATGTATTCGAAAATTCAAGATGGCGTCTTATTCTCTCTTTAACACGGTAAGTGTGGGAAAAGATGTTATAAATAAAAAACCGGATAAAATACTGTTAAAAACTCGCTCAATATATGTTACCGTGACATAGGTTGACATATATTCGGCGGGTTTTTAATAGTATTTTGTATAGTTTTTTATTTATAACACCCTTTTCCATACTTACGGTGTTAAAGAGGGTGTGAGACGCCATCTTGAATTTTCGAATACATCGGTAAACACTGTATGTTTTTCGAGCTGAATAAATATGTTGGGTTTGTATTACTGTACACATAGATTCGAAAAACTTGTCAAAAAACAAATATATAACAAATAAATGTTATCAAAGGCAAGATAAGTTACTTTTCTGCCAAACTGGATATATTTTTTGTGTTTTTATTCAATGTAACATATTTATTCAGCTCGAAATACATACAGTGTTTACCGAGGTATTCAAAAATTCAAGATGGCGTCTCACACCCTCTTTAACACCGTAAGTTTGGGAAAAGGTGTTATAAATAAAAAAAACTATACAAAATACTATTAAAAACCCGCCGAATATATGTCAACATATGTCACGGTAACATATATTGAGCGAGTTTTTAACAGTATTTTATCTGTTTTTTTATTTATAACACCTTTTCCCAAACTTACCGTGTTAAAGAGAGAATAAGACGCCATCTTGAATGTTCCAATACATCGGTAAACACTATGTTTTTAAAGCTGAATAAATATGTTACATTGAATAAAAACACAAAAAATATATCCAGTTAGGTAGAAAAGTAACTTATCTTGCCTTTGATAACATTTTTTAGTTATATATTTGTTTTTTGACAACTTTTTCGAATCTATGTGTACAGTAATACAAACCCGTTTTTCTTTTATTAATTTGTTAAATAAAAGTACAGATAACCCGGTCGATTTCTAATGTGATGAAAATCTAGCCCCCCCCCCCAAAAAAAAGGGGTACTCTGGATAATAACAAAACATTAAAATTGCCTCAGTCTCGAAAGATTTCTTCTCTACTGAACGAGGAAACAAACGGTGAAGTTTAGTTCACCTTCTGTTTCTCTCCCCCTCTCTCTTCCTTTCTTAATATCTCTCTCTATCCATCTCTCCCTTTCCCTCTCTCAATCTATATTTCTCTCTATATCACCCTCTCCATCTCTCTTTGAGCCCCTTTCTCTAACTCCCTCTATCTCTCTCCTTTTCTCTGTCTCATCCCTCTCTGTTTCTAACTCCCCCCTCTCTCTGTTTATCTATCAATCCTTTTATCTCTCTATCTCCTTCTCTTTCTCTATTTTCCTCTCACTTTCTCTTTTCTATCTATATATCTTCCTCTCTATCTGTCCATCTCTAATCCCTCATCCTATTTTAGTCTCCTAAATTAATTACAGTGAATAAGGCATTGTCAAAACATGGATAAATCCTATTTTAGTCACCTAATTTACTGACTGTGAGAATAGAAGTTATTTGGAAATTACTGCTACCTTGAACAGCGCCAGAAGTAACTGGTAAAACCTTTCTAATTAAATTGATTTTGGCAGCCATTTGGTAACAAAATGACATAGCCTTAGTCCTTGCTGCATGAGGAATACCTGCGACATTGCTGCCAAGTAGAAGAAATATTTATTCTACTTTAAAACATTCAATTTTTCAAAAATCTCATCTTCGACATCTCAAAAACATCCAATATGGGGGAAATTATTGCAGAAATGCAAACTTATTGTTTAGGATGAATGCACAATGGTACGCAAAAAATCACTTGAGGCTCTTGGTCGATCCTTGCAAGATTTGCGTGGCAATGTCAGACCATTTGGGAATGCAGTAATATTGCTTGCAGGAGATTTCAGACAAATGTTACCTGTTATTCTTCAATCAACACCAGCAGATGAAATAAATGCTTGCCTCAAATACTCTACTTTTTTGTTCCATGTGAAGCTATTAAACTTAACTCAAAATATGCATGTCCAGTTGCCGACTGTTCGATCCGCACAAAAACGTTTGCATCACTTGTGGAAAATTGGGTATGAAAAAGTGCCAGCTGATCAGAGTTAAGGGCAAAATTCTTTGACTGTTAACTTCTGTAATTTCATTTCATCAAAAGAATAGTTAGTTTAAAATGTTTTTGCAGATATTCAAATTATAAGAATTCCATTTGACTGAGTGAATGAGCTATTCTTGCAGGTCAATACAAAGATGCCCATGAACTTAACGCTATTATTCAATGTAAAATTCCAAGTGAGGTAGTCAAATACAAATCCATCGACACTGTTGTGAAAGCAAATAAAGTGGTTAATTATCAAACAGCTATATTTGCCAGGGATGCCACCGCATGTATTGCAACTGAAATTTGGTGTACTAATTATCATGTTGTGAAATATAAACCAATCCAAGCTTTGCAATGGCACATAGCTTGCAGTAAAAAAAATTAACAAACAATATCATAGAGACAACAATCTTAACAGGACCTTTCACAGATGAATATATCTTCATTCCATGCATTCCTATGATTCCACCGGATACGTCATTACACTTTAGGAAATTGAACTTTCCAATTTTATTGTCATTTGCAATAACCATCAACAAAGCACAGGGAACAATCTTTACAATTGTGGGCCTTACAATTACACACTGACTGTTTTTTCACATGGACAATATATATTACGTATTCAAGAGTCACCACACCGGAAAATCTCTATATCAGCTAAGAAAATGGAACAACAAAAACGGTGTACCCATGCAAAATGGAAAATTAAACCTGTAAGAAACATGCTTTTTCTCATGTTGGAACTTTTTCCATTGCGCAATTTGAGCCACAGCAACGCGTGGCAGGGTACAGCTAGTATATATATAAATTTTTAATATCTCATTGAAATTCTTAACTACTTAGTTCAATCATTAATTAATCATTTCATTTTATTTTAAACGTTAATCACTTGTTTTAAAAGTAATTAGTCTTATGAGTTAAACGATTTATATCTTCGTAGTCGAGGAATATAAATAAAATAATGAATTGTTCTGATATAAAACGTAAATTTCTAAACTATGTAATTCATAATTAATCACTAAAGGTAAGCTAAGCGTTGAACGCCATCATAAGTATCATAAAAAAGCGCTTACATATTCTAAGCCGAGTAAAATGAGTATGATTAACTAAAAGTCACTTTTAATTTTTTTTATTTTTTAATTTTTAATCGTTTTTTAATCATAAATAACCATGTCATAGATATTTTATTTACTACTTATTCAATCGTTAATCTATAATCTCATAATTTTATTTAGTTTTAAACGTTTAATCACCTGTTTTAAATGTAATATTGTTTTAAACGTATATTATCTATTTTAAAAATAACTAGTATAATGAATAAAGATTGGATTAATAATCTCAACTGATGAATGTACATAATGTACAGAGTAGAAATGAATATGGTTGGAAAAAAAAGCATAACTATAAAATTATATTGGGAGATCCCACATCAATTTGTATAATGTAATAACCTATCTGATCTGGTCTTAACCTTGGAAATGATATTATCCCCTTGGAAATGATATTATATTACCTGTCTTAACCTTGGAAATTATTATTATCCCATTTATTGGTTTTAATTATAAAAAGAGGTAATGTTTTTGACGGATACTTTCGTGGATATTCTTAGCCTGATGAGGTGCTTTTCCCTGGCAGGGTGGTCACTGAAACATGTTTGCATATGTGTAGCCATTAGTTGTCACATCCAACATATTTATACTGCTCTGTCTAAACATTGAGCAGTCTTTGGTTGACATACTTTGGTTTTGTTTAAATAATACTACCAATAATATAATATAATATATATATATATATATATATATAGAGAGAGAGAGAGAGAGACAGACAGAGAGAGAGAGAGAGAAGAAAGAAAGAGGTATCTATAATGCACATGAATTTTTCCGTCGATGTAAATTATATAAATATTTATGACATGTCCGCATGACATAAAGCAATTTACGCCAAGACAGAGTTCTTTCACACACACACATACACACACGCGAGCGCGCACACACACACACACACATGTACATAGATATAGATGTGTGTACATTTATAATAATAAATGTTGCGACCGCATTAGAAGTAAAAATGACGTTCGTATATATATATATACAATTATATATGTACACAGAGAGAGAGACACACACACACACACACACATATATATATATATATATATATGTGTGTGTGTGTGTGTGTGTGTGTGTGTGTATATACCTTGATAGGGGTCGGCATGAATATGTATACATAATCAAATACGTGTCTATATATACTTAATATGTACTCATAACTATTTATATGAAAAGATATTCCAAACTTTGTTAATTATATACATATATATATAAGCTGTCATCAGCATAGGTAAGGATCGAACTCATAACATCAGCAATATAAATATGTAAATGTATGCTTGTGTGCGTATATATACGAATAGATATCAGCATATGCCTTTTTTCTGTTAGTGATTATCTATATATAAGCATTTTATACTTTTACGTATATATATACATATATATATACACAAACATGTATGTATATATATATATATATATATATATATATATATATATATATATATATACATATTCATATGTGTTGCGTATCAGTTAAAATTCTCCGCGAAGCCAGACTATAAACCGTGGCCGATCTTTTGACTTGTGCCAAGCGTTCATATATCAAATGGCGTTTACAGCGACTTCAATAAACGAATTCATGCCGAAGTCATCAATATTTATTAAGTTTTCTATGGAATATCGTAGCGCAAAGTTATTGCCCATGTCAAAGGCTCGAGAATATCTGATCAGGCGAATACGTGCGCCTTCCACTTGCAAGAGAGTAAAACTCAAACAATGTGGGAGCGAAACTGAACGGAAATGCGGCAGTTCTACAATAGCAGTGCCTCCGTCTCTCTCTCTTATTCTCTGAGTGTAAGACATCCCTACTGTTTTTCAAACAATTCATCGCAGATTAAAAATACAGAAGTTTTCGATTTATGGCCCAGAGCAAATATTTTTGTTTTTCTTATATTTAAGAATGAAAGTAAAAATAATAAAATTAAACAAATAATTTGAATGAATCTCCGTTATATAAGAAACTATTTAAAAATCTTTTTTTTTACTAGGGAGTGTGTTACCGTTTATCAAGACCCGAAAGCCATTAAAGGATAGGGTTTAATGAGTGTCAGTTAACCTATGAGACAACCCCGTAATAATCAGTAATGGTAGAACTCGGGTAGTGTTTGCTTATTTAAGAAGATTTCAAAACGGCTATGTTATAGTCAACTGGAGAGCAGTCTCACAGTATTGTATTCTACATACGGGTAGTTCTGAGGAAAAAAATTGCTTATGGAATGATGTGAACCTAAGGTTTGGACCACGGAAGGAAAACACGGAACACGGAGTAGGTTTATTAAGAAAAGTTTATTAACCAAAGAGATTATAAGGATAGGATAAAGAGTAAGCGGAGTTTATTATACGGTGGTGTCCAATATGTGTAGTTGTATGTGCTGCACACTACTGGTACTCCTGCTGATTCTACGGTATTGCGATACTGCTCCCTTAAAGAGTTATGTCACATAGTTATACAGTAGAACCCCGAGATACTGTGGCCCCGGGATACGGTTTTTCAGGTTACAATGTAGAACACGATGTTTATTGACCCCTAGTTACAGTATTTTTCCCGCATTATGGTGTTATTTATAATGTTATTTGATTATATACATATGCACTATATACTGTATTGTAATTCTTTTTTTTTTTACACAGTGATCACCACTTATCAAGGCCCGGAAGCCACTCAGGGATAAGGGTTATTGCAAGTACAGTACGTTAGTGTGGAGATTTGATGAAGAGTTTACTTAAGGGGGTGGTTCATTAGGAATTTGTTAACGTTGGACTTGAAGACATCCAAGTTGTAGTCCGGTGGGAAGCAGGCAGACGGAACAGAGTTCCACAGGCGTGCAGTTCTAAGAAAGAAGCTTTGTTCATGGAATCCGCGTTTTGATTTAGGCACAGATATAGAGTGGGGGAAATTTTTCACATTGGATTCAGCTAGACGGGTGTTTTTCGTGAAAGATTGGCGAGGGGGTACCAGAGATTGGAGTTCAGACGAGCACCTGCCATGGAAATAACGATAAAACAAGGATAGGCTCGCAACGTCTCTTCTGTGGGAGAGGGGTTGCAGGGTAGAGAAAAGGGCATCCCCCACTAAGCCACGAAGTCTATTTTGTACTCTGTCAAGGCAGGATAGGCTGTTTTAAGCAGCTATTGCCCAGATATGGCAACAGTATTCCATCCTTGGACGTACTTGGCTTTTATATAGATATTTTGTTACTAATTTTTAAGATGTACTGTATAAGATTTTGCTTAAGCCCCAACATACAGCGATTTCACCTTACGATGCCAACCCGGAAACGGATTAATGCCGGGTTCTACTGTATAATACTGGAAGAGTCCATGATGCAGTTTCGATCTCACAACATGGAATTTACGTTTCATTTTAGACAAAAACAGATAATAAGGGAAATTATTGAGAGTTGTTGTAGCTAGACGAGTGTCTGTTGTGAATTTTCTACAGCAGGTGAAACCATAGGGGGAAGCTCAGCAGAGCATCTGTCACGAAAAGAACGATAAGTCAAAGATCGGCAAAACTACGTCTCTATTGAAGCGAAGAGGAAATGAAATGGAAAAAGAGCTTCAAACGAAAACTGCTTTTACTAAAATAACATCAACAATCAATGAAAATGTTTGCGACCAGAAAAAAATAAACTTCGTATTATTTGGGTTCATCCGATTACTGTTCTTATCTTAAGTGTGTTTTCACAACTTTCGGTCAATGTAACCTCCGAGCTTCTTCAGGTGTATTTTGTCGAACTCGGAAATATTTCTGTCGAATTCAGGAATTTAGACGGAATTTCGAACGGAACCCTTTATTTACTTCACGGCGGTAGCGTGCTCTCGTTCCGTCAGCCGTGACTTGATAGAGGTCCTAAGTAATTCATAATTGTATTTTTCGGTCGGCCACACTGAGAATTGAACCTTAACATTCAACTTAATATCATTTTTACATTTGATTTTTCCAAATACTCTAACTCTTGAGTCACGGGTCCTTGTGGACAATTCTAGTACGAATTTTAGGAGTCTTAAAACTATTTTTATTTCTAGTTGTAAATATTACTATTTATTACTAACTAGCGGGGGTACCCGGCGTTGCCCGAGTGTTTGTTTCCGGGACGGGGGGGAGTTTTAAAAAATGTTATGGTAGGTAAGTAGGAAGGATCAAACCCGGAGTCATGAGTAAAAGTAGGAAAATAAAGTGTGAAAAAAAACAAAAACATCTGCAACGTTAACAGTTCGGCCACCAAGAAAAGTCCATTCCAGTTGTTTAGGAAAAAAAAAACAAAAAAAAAAACGACTACGGTAGGTCGGCGGGAACGTGAAAACATAATGTGAATTGTCCAACACGCTAACCACTACGCCACAGAGCACTGCAGCTTAGTTTAGTGATTTTAAATAACTTCACATGAAAGAACTACGAAGCCAAACCGGTGTTCTCTTCTTAACTGTTCCTTGTGAACGATCCCCAAAAGGTGTTAAGTGGTGGCAGGGGGAGGAGGAATTTATTAGAGAGAAAATATTTTACCACTTCCATTGATCTTAACCGATTTTGGCCGTGACTTCTCAGCAGAAAAAGTATAGAAATCTAAGATTATCGAGGAATTTGAGGAATAATAAGCCTATAACACACCTCAGATATTGTTCTGCCGTTTGTGCATATTATATTTGCATGAAATATCTTGATTTTTAATCCTATTAAGGTCAAAATCAGACAGGGAAAAATGAGTTCATTTTATTTATATATATATATATATATATATATATATATATATATATATATATATAGAAGAAGAAGAAGAAGATTATATATATATATAAATATATATATATATATATATATCATTGTTTTCACTTATTAGTTGTTGTATATATTACCTATTATTTATAATTAGCGGTTTCCATATCGTATTAAATTCTATACAAGGTCTACTTAGTAACTGGTTGTCTCCCAGCATATGCGCTGCTTCTTTCAGTCGTCTTACTCTCCATCGTTCTTCCGTATCTATAATTTTTACTTCGTCCCATAATGGTAGATGGTTTCCATTCCCCTCTAGATGTTCTCAGCTATGCCTGATTATACGATTTCTCCATCTACTATGGCTTTTCGATGTTCTTCCAACTGTATTTTTAGTGGACGACACGTCTCACCTTTGTATATTTTTCCACATTTACATGGGATCTCATGTACATAGTTCTTAGTTATATTTTTTTTTCTGTAGGGGCTTGACTCTCACAACTTGTTTCCGGAGAGTTGAATCGCTCCTGAATACTATCCTGATGTCATATGGATTACATATTCGTTGAAGTTTCTCAGATGTCTAAATTCCCGAGTTCGACAGAGTCTGAATTTGCTGTTTTCTTGTGTCTTTTCGATATTTGCTTTGATGCGGTTGGTTTTGATAGCGTTATATTGTGCGGATCTTATTAGTGATTCAGTTTCTCTGTTCAGGTTTCCTTTTGTTAGCCATGTCCAAGTGTTTTCGTTAGTCTCTTTTGTTGTGTTTATGATGGATCCTTCATACAGCAGCTTCTCTTGCCATGTTTTTCCCCGCTTTATTCCTTGCTTTTCTGTCTCATTCACTTTTTCAGTCTTTCTTGCTGCGGTTATTGCTCTTTCTATGTTTTCTATCATATATTTTTCTATTTTTTTCGTACCATTTATACAATCTTCCAAAAAAAAAAAAACTAGTCTGCTTCCTCTTTCATTTTCACGTATCGTTGGCCAACATCATCCCTTGAGTGTAGTGCATTGCGCATGGTCATAGGTTTCTTAGTCTTCTGATGAAAATGCCCCAGTTCTTCTTTGGTCCAATCTATAAACGGTACGGAGTATCTTCTTAGTGACACTGTCTATGCGTTTATGCCTTTTATTAGGTTCCTACTATATAGTTTAGTTTCTAAGAGTTTTCTTGTTCTTGTAAGGTATTCCTTTCCAATTTTCTATTCTTATTTTTGTTTTTTGTTATTTTAATGGTTATTATTATTATTATTATTATTATTATTATTATTATTATTATTATTGGATCACAAGGAGCTTTCACACAGGTCATCAAAGATCTCCCATTGAAAACCTATGGACTTTAAAAAGTCATCCTTTAGTTTAAAAAGTCACCCTTTAAACCTATGGACTTTAAAAAGTCATCCTTTAACATGGTCTCTGAAAGAAATAGACATTATACCAGTTGTGACAGGAGCAACTGGTCTAATAAAAAAGAACCCTCAAAAATACTTAGAAGCAATCCCTGGAAAACCAAGCTGTAAGGAAATGGTTGTTTTTATTTGACCAACACCGACACAATGCCACCACTCTCTATTTTAGAAATTTACCTGTAAAGTCCGAAGTTTAAAACCTTTTTTTTAAAACCACGTTGTTTGTTGTTTTTTTTTTTTTGTTATTTTTTTTAAATGAAACCTTGGTCCTCGCTCCTTTAATTGAAAAGAATTAGGGCTTTGAATTACATTTTTCGAGTAGTTATAAGCTTGGAAAGATAGGGGGTCGAATGATTTCACGCCTCCCATTTTGAAATGTCTATTAAAAAGTAAATAATCAATTTACTCACCAAAGTGTTATATATCACAAATTGAAGATAAATGATCAATAAATAATATATTCAAATTTAAAACAAAAAAGTAGCGTTTTTTAGAAATGTACCTGTAAAGTCCGAAGTTTAAAATCTTTTTTTTTTTTAAAAAAGAACACGTTGTTTGTTTTTTTTGTTTTTTTTTTCAATGAAACCTTGGTCCTTGCTCCTTTAATTGAAAAAAAAAATAGGTCTTATTACATTTTTCGAGGAGTTATAAGGTCGGAAAGACGGGGTGGAATTGTTCAATATTTTTCACGAAATTTCTGACACACCTACAGATGTACAATGTTCGTAATTTATTGGCTATTCAGAAAGAGATATTGATTTTGTGGGACGTAAACTCTAGCTGCCTTACGTTGAGTATTCAACCGATTTCATTTCATATATAGCAGATTCTAGGTTTGAAGCGGTTAACTTCCAAAGATGTTGGCAATTTTATTGGCTATTTTTCTCATTTTCGGAGCAGCGATGTCAAAGTCCGTCATATAAAATGAAAATTTCCTCGACAATCTCTCTCTCTCTATATATAGAAGTGACCTAGTCTGTGTGTGTGTTTGCATGTGCGGAACGGTTTCTACCAAACTACTATGCCAATTTTTGGTCTACAAACTTGATATTTGATATATAGGAGATTCATACTGGTGGAACAAATTTGATTTGGTTTCTAGCCGGTAAAAATAGCTGTTAAATGGTCAAAATTTTAGAAAAAGGTGGAAATTGGAGGTATAAGTCGACTTAAAGTGCTTCTCTACCTATGCGCAAATATATATTTATACGTTAAACTGCGTTAATTTTTAAAGTTTTATATCCATCTGTTCTTAGATCACATGTTATACGAATAAGCTGAAGAGCTAGAGGTTTTAGTTTCGATTCTAGATGTCATTTTTTTATGTTAAAATCACTACTATATATACAGTACAATATAACAATCAATAAAGAATTGGTTCAATAATAAAATATATGAAATCCGGAAAATTACAATAACATATTTAAGCATATTTTACGACCGAGAAACGCCGGACGGCCTATTAGTATATTACATTTTCATGTTTAATCTGTAATACATTTCAAGTTCATTTTTAATGAACACTTCATTAATTTTTTAAGAGGTCACGTGACAAGATTTAAAATTTTTAAATTGACATACTCAGTCAGATGTTCAGACCGTTGAATTTTAAACGTAAGCAAACGAAGGCTAAAAAACGTTTTTACTGTCTTCTCTTTCAAAATTGTAATTGTGTTATATTTATATCTCCACTGAATTTTATTGATGAATATATTTAATGTTATTCCCTGAATAATAAAGGATTCACGTGATGCTGTGATATTTAATTTTTTTTGTTTCGTACTAAAATACAAACCCGCCAAAACGTTTATATCCAAATTAACTATAAAGATATTTGTAACAGAATGAACGTTATTTATGTAATTTTTCCATTTTTTTAATTTATTTTTTTATAAATATATATATATATAAAGTCCAATGTGAACAAATTCCTGATGAACAGCCTCCTTAAGTAAGAATCTCCAACACTAACGTACTGTACACATAATAACCCTTATCCCCGAGTGGCTTCCGGGCCTTGATAAGTGGTGACTACCTTGTAAAAACAAAAATTGTACGTATTTTTTAGCAATTAGTTTCGACATCACCGTTTTTCCTTATTCCTCACCAGTAGGCGTTTCATCTATGTTTGCATGGTCTCCGATGACTTTTGTGTGCATTTGTTGCCAAAAAATATCTACATTATGTGTGATCATGTCTTTATTGTCATTACTCCCAGACGGACGCCTAATAAAAATACTAGTTAGGGTTTCATTTATGGGTTAACTCGAATCTGTTCTGGACAAAACACAAAATTACCTCGGACACCGTTAAGCAAAGTGTATATCTATATCCCATCTCTCATTCTAAATTTATCTTTTTCAGCGCTGCCTACTACTCTTCTGCCTTATTTGTGGACATCATCAACTACCTAAGATCTTCTTTCAACCATTATTGGCATGAGACAAAAAAGAAAAATACTGTCGTCGGATACGAGCCCCCAATTACGGTATTTTGAAAAGTCATCCTTTAGTCCATATTAATATCAAGTCAACTCTGATCCAAAGTAGTTGTACCTATCAGAATGTTATTTGCAGGTAAAAATAGGCCTATTCGGTTATGAAATATTCGTTTATGAAATATTCGTTTATGAAATATTCGTTTATGAAATATTCGTTTATACAAATATGCACTTATAAACTATACATTAATAAAATATACATTTATAAAATATTCGTTTGTAAGAACATTAATTTATAAAATATTCATTCATAAAATGTTCGTTTATAAAATATTCATTCATAAAATATTCATTTATAAAACATTCATTTGTAAAATATTCATTTATCAAATATACATTTAGAAAATATTCGTTTACAAATTATTCACCTGTAAAATATTCATTTATAAAATATACATTTATAAAATATTAATTTATAGAATATATATTTATAAAATATTAGTATATAAAACTATTCCTTTATAAAATATCTATTTACAAAATATTCATTTATAAAGTATTTGTGTATAAAACATTCGTTTATAAAGTATCATCAGTGCGGCTAGACAGGCAACTACCTCAAGCCAGGATTGTTTGTACGAGAGTTGAAGCTCATAATCACTACGCTATTGGCGTGAGTTTAACGATGCTTTGACATCGTCCGAACTACCTCTGCTCGATTTGTTTACACAAAGAACATCGTTTATACGTTAATGTAATTCGTGTATCACTTCTCAATATGCTCAACTCAAGATATATATATATATATATATATATATATATATATATTATAAGGTAAAATTAAAAGCCAAGAACAATGCGAGATTTTTTTTTATATAGAGTAAAATTAAATGAAAACAAAAGAAATAAATTTCTTTTTTTTGTTGTTTGTTTTTTCTTTTTCACACAAATTTTAACTCTAAACAACAGTAAATTTTTTTCTGTTGTATTCAATGGTGTTATAAATAAATGAGATTTATAACACCATTGAATACAACAGAAAAAAAAATAATTTTACCTTATAATTTTCTTCAACAATGCTTCAAGCAAACTACAATCTACTTATATATATATATATATATATATATATATATATATATATATATATACTAATCGAATAATTTATAACCTGGAAACCGTGATACACGTAGGTACTACGTTAAAGTTACTATGGTATTAATATATAGATATTGGATTTTAAGGTAGACAGAAGTGATCATTAGTGCTTGAGTAACGTCGCAAGTACTTGCTTAGGTTTTAATAAAGAAAATAATTAAAATATTTTCATTTATTTATTGAGGATTATTATTAGAAACGTCATGAAACAACATAAAAAAGATGAGGATAACAGTCTACAATAAATAACTGAATAAATAATCCTCATCTCAATAAACATTTCAATTAATTAAATATTTTAAATTTAATTTTCATATTATTTTGAATGAATCTGTCGAGAAAACTTTCCTGGAAGCTAAGAAAATAATATTCTGTTATTTTGTAAAAAGAACCTTCTCCTCCTTATAGAAAACCAGCTGCATTAAAGCATGTGCTGTTTTTAACAGCGGTTCAGCCGAATAAACCTTTTATTTACTTAATTTCTAAAGACATGAATAAGCAGGAGTTTCTTTTTCTTTTAATTTAAAAGAGAGTAATTTAAGAAAAAAGAAAAGAAATAAACTAATAAAAAGTAAAAGAAAAATATCACAAGAAGAAAAACAAAAGAAAACAAAACAAAAAAAACAAACAAAAAAAAACGAAGAAGTAAATATTCTGACATTTATCTTCCAGCTTAAAGTTTTTAATACTTTGAGCCGTTCCCAAAGTCAAAGCGCTGCCCGTTTGTTAGCGAGGTTTGCGGAACAAAAAGAGATTGCGGGACATGTCGCACGTAATCTGCCCAACAGCCGACATGTGGTTAAGAGGAGTTCACGCTCGGTCGGTCCTTATTGAAATCGGCTGTCCGGGATCAGATGAACAGAAAAGATTCACCTTTCCACACAAGGGTATATAAAAAAAATCTTAACAGTAAATGGATGTAGAAAAACAGACCCAGAAAAGACATTCTACGCACATCTATCTGGTCACACACACACACACACACACACACACACACACACACACACACACACACACACACACACACACACACACATATATATATATGCATATGTATATGTATATATATATATATGTATATATATATATATATATATATATATATATATATTTCATGATTTTTAAGGGGTACAAAATTCATATAGTGATTTTATTTGTACATATTTTCAATTTCCATTCGTTTTTTTCTCCAAGACAAATATCTCGATACAGCTTTGATAAATCGAGGGCGAAACCGGTCAGCTGCCTCCTCCATTTGTGTCTTCTTTTCTCTTCACCCCGTTTATTTTATTTTAAACGTTTTTAATCAATTCTTCCCTTCATAATTGCGTTATACACACACACACACACACACACAAACACACACACACACACACACACACACACACACACACACACACACACACACATATATATATATATATATATATATATATATATATATATATATACTGGATTGGCAACTAAGTTTTTGTATTTTTTTTATAATATATTGTTTTTTTAAAATTTATTTCTTATATTTTATTTTTCGAGTTAAAATCAAATGATTTCTACCGAAAATGTGTTGAAGATCTTGTTGAACGTTTGAAAAACTGTGAAACGCCAATGGAAAATACATCATTAATTAAATGGTTGTTAGTTCTTTGTTTAATTAAAAAAAAAACTGCATTGTGAATGGTGATGACTATGTAGAAAAATAAATCCTGTAGTCCTAAATGTCGCGCGCTTTCAAGGCACCACTTCTGTCTTTGTAGTACTTTAATGTTTATTTTTTTAATTAAAAAATAAGAGGCTTTACTTTTTGAACGACGTGTGGCAATTTAATATCTGAGGCAATTCCATACCTCTCAGCTGAAAAGCTGTTCAGTTACAGGAAAGTAATTCAGTACTTTGCAGAATTCTAAAGAAGGAGATGGTTTTGTTGGTGATTTCCTTTCAACCTACTTGAGTTGCCTTTGCTGTCTACAGTGAACATAAATTGATCCAGCGGCACAATCCAGTGCAATCCTAAGGTAAGTACAATAATTGCACTTTTCAGTCATCCTTATATTTGTACACATGTCCTTTCTATTGTTCAAAGTTGGGTATTTCCTGTGAGTTATGCATAAGAAACACGAAAGAAAGCTAAAAAGAGTCTAAAAGTGCCCTGATGTCTAATTTATATTTTTTTAGATGAATATAAATATGTGTTTGGAGAAATTCCGTACTGCTGGGATATGGAATTTCCCAATGGATTCTAGCACAAAAACTAATATGTCTTTAACATGATACAGGTTTTCCTTCTACATATTTTAAACTCTCCTGCCATTTTCTACTAATGAATTTGTCATTAGTCTACATTTTGTCATTGTTCGGTTTTGCCAAAATCTGGGCATGTCTATCAATAAAGAACTTTTTTCCAATTTTTCTGCTTTTGGTAGTCAAACTGTTTTCGGCGGACAACATCAAAACAGCCTTCAAAAAGAGCGAGATACGCATAATTCCATGGGATCTCACACAGATACCGCCCTGTGTGTATGACACTGCAGAACTGTTTAATGACCTGGGACCCATCTTGCATCAGACTACCTGGCGCCCATATCTAGCCAGACATCAAGCGCTGATTTGCTGTTTGTGCATCCAACATCAAGTGCAGATGTGCTGCCCTCACCAGAACCTGTGCCTTCTACATCAACAGATTACCCAGCATCGCTTCTTCAAATGAGTACAATGACTTCAAGTCCAATGAAGAAGATTATGAAGGATTTATTCATGAGAAAGTTTATGTCTATGCTGGTTATGCTTCAAAGAAAGAATGATGCCAAGAGACATCAAAAAGGCAATACGAAGAGACCTCAGTTGAATATCATCAGCAGCTTCAAAAAGATGATAAAAAAGAAAACAGCAAAGAAAAAAAATGGAAAACAGGATCTCCAGGACGAGGTCGAAGGACAAGAAGAAAGACTTAGAATACCGGTACGAAGAGGCCAAAAGTAACACTTCAGAACCATACGCTGACATCACAGAGCTACAAAGAAACAGTGATTATCCAGACAGTGATGGCGACTTTGAATGAGTTCGTGCCAAAGCCAGAAGAAACATTTTTGAAAGTTTCTTACCTGCTATTTACTAAAGCTTGTGCAGTTCGTCTTTTTTCAGAGACAATTGACAGGTGAACAGTCTCTCTGCGCCTTTCTCTTTTCCAGTCATGCATATGTTTATACTATTCGTTTAAATACAAGATGCCGTCAATAAGTTTCAAGACCTTTTTTGCTATACAGGCATTTAAAATTATCGTTGTCTCTTAAAAATTCACTATGTTATTGCTATACATCTTATGAGATGACTGACCAATTTTTATGATTTCAGGCTCAAATAAACAGTTACAACAGGAATTTGAATACATCTTACTAAAGCCTGATTGTCATAGCTGGTGAATTTCAAAAATACAATTTGGACGGGAAGACATTTTGAAAGAAAGATATGTAATAAAATTCTGTTTTAAAATTGAAAAAATACCACAGAAACGTATGAAATGCTTCAGTCTTTTTTGGGGGGATCATCTTACGTGAATTGAGCATCAGTTTTTTTAGTTGAATAACAAATTCAAGGAAGGCAAGGAATCTGTCAAGGATGATGAGAGATGTGGTAGATATGAGGAAGTCAGACCACCAGAGTTTATTAGCTAAATAAAAAATGTCATATGTTATAGAGACCATAAGTGCGCAGTTTGATGTCAGTGTGAGAACTGTACACACAATTATTAGCGAGGAACTAAAAATGCGGAAGATTTGCGCGAATGCACCAGTCCATAACTCTATCCGTGTCACAGATATTTGATAGTTACTTCCTCCTTAAGCTATGAGAGTTTTTTCTCGTTTTATTTTCATAAACAAAAATGGATGCGTTTTATGTTTACATAAACTCAACATGTGGTCAATTTCAGAAGGATCGTAAAAATTCAAATATTCAGTGCATCTTAAATAGTATGTGACGATGTACTCTTATAATCAAGCGGGGCCTCAGTTGCAATGTCCACACAATTACAAGTGCAGTCCTAGGTGGTCCGACTCAAACATCCACCAAGGTCCTGCGACCCAGTTCCAGTCACTCTCATGAAGACAGGGTTGATATAATGTTGGATGCAGCAGTGATGATCTCCTCTATCATCCGTCTTACGCTGAAAGAGAAGATTATTCAACTTGGTTGTTTTTTTTCTTTATATAAGTTCATTGTAAGTATTAGCAACAATAAACAACGTTGACTCTGGTTTAGTTTTCTTATGAAATTAATTATTCAGAAAAGAGAAAAGTAAAATGATAAGTATGTACAGTTTTTCACAGGAGAATAAAAAATAAGAGAAATAAAATAAAGGAAATAAAATGCAAGTTTCCTTTTTTTTACGATAGTTACGATATTCGATAACCGGGACTCAGTCTGAGTTTGCATAACCAATTTCTTTGCTTTTGATCTGTCAGAGGACGGGTGCTTCTCGAATGGTGGAGTGTAGAGCGGTGGACAATTTCCCCAGGTTCATAACACTGCAAATTCTGCAAAGAAAAAACCCTGATTTTTCTTTATGTGCAACAGCTTATGTATACATGGTTGGTGTGGGTCGGATGTATACCGATGAGTATCAGGTAACCAATCATCGTCCAATCCGTCACACCTTAGTTCGTTCTGATTGGATCATCAGCTACCTCTCCCCCACAATCGAAATCAGGTAATTTTCCACAGCAGAGGTTCTTATCGATGATTTCCTCACACACCGGGGAGCCGTTCTTGACGCCCCCCGGATCAAAAGCCTAAACAATCTACTAGATATCTCCAAATAATCACCTTCACAGTTTATTGTTTCATAATTCAACTTTGTTTTTTCTGTTACAAGAAAAATCTATTTCACATCGGCTATCACACCATCTCTCTTATAACTTCACGGTTATCTGCTGTTTTCCCGGACCTGCCATTAAAATAAAACAGCTCTAATTCCTCTTTCACTGGCTCACTTTTGGAGCAATTTTCGATCATAGCTCTAATTTAGCTCTCCGTAATCCGGGGTAATCTCGTTTTACCCTGGCTGGTTGGTTCACACTCTTCGCCCGTCAATATGTTTCAAAACCTGGCACTGCCGCGTGTATACAACTAGTAATTTTATAAAATATTTTAAATCAAAATCTTAGAAAAAAATGATTTAAAACTTTTAATAAAATAGTTTATAAGAGGTTTTGGTTTTGTAATATTTCCAAATTAACCTTACAAAATACTGTTTTTAAAGCTGTGACCAAATTCCTACTAAATATATTAATTGGAGGATGAACAATGACTGCCTTTTTGCTGCCATCAAGGGTTGTGCCGATAAGTAGTCACTGTTCAATGTGGTAGCAGTGAAGAACGGGATGACTTTCTGTGACTGCCGTCGAAGACTTTGTTACCAAAGTTCAGCCGCTGTCCTGCCGCGGTCGGAAAACAGGCCAGAACGCCACGTGAAAGGGTTCTTATAGACAGGCTCACATGATCCCTAAGAGAGAAGAGATTGGAATTCCTGTTAGCCAATTCACGTGTCTTAAAGGGACAAGGAAACAACTAATCACATTTGGTGACTGCGCACTTTTCCGACCTTATATTAAAAAAAAAAGAAAGAAGCTAAAGAGTTCTACGTGATAATACGAGCTAGCGCCACCTAGTAACACACAATGAGGATGAACTTTTTGCTTTTACTTCCGAAGGAAAAAAAAGACCAACAAAACTCAAGAACTCTTTTCCCTGACGTTGGATTTTAAAATCCGTAATTAATTAGAAAGTACCTTTTTCGAATCTCAAAGCGCGTTGTAAAGCACTGTATACATATATATATATATATATATATATATATATATATATATATATATATACCGGTTCACGATAAAGCTAGAACCCAGAATTAGATAGAATCGAGCAATTGAATCGACAACGGACAACGCCAGACCCAAAGTGGGTTTTGATGTACTGCATCTCATCAGCAACGTGCTCCGACATAGGCGCGAACCCAGATCGTCGCACTCATGAAGTGTGCAATACTGACGACCTAACCATATGGGCCACGGCGCAATCTATTGGCTATGCCTCGATTTTTTAAAATTCTTATATTTTTATCCAGTTCTACATTCTACGATGTGACAAGCAACGCGTCCTATACAACTAGGATAGTTACTGCTGGTATGCAGGCGGTAGATATCACATCTACAAACATCAACTGAAATTAGCCGATACCCCAGACACGATTTCGGAACAACCTATTTGTTGAGGGACATCACGTCCCTACGAAGGATGAACCGCTTTTTCTACAAATATTAGACATTAAGAGGAGATTATAGATAGATATATAAATACCCGTTCACATACACCTTTTACGATAAAGCTCGAACCCAGAATTAGATAGAATCGAGCAATTGCATCGACAACGGACAACGGATGTGATGCCCCTCAACAAATAGGTTATTCCTTTATCGTGAAAGGTGTATGTGAACGGGTATTTATCTCTGTCTGTCTGTCTGTCTGTCTGCCTGTCTCTCTCTCTCTCTCTCTCTATATATATATATATATATATATATATATATATATAATTAGATTTTTTGGAAAAAGAAATCCAGCAGAGTGCTCAATTAAAAGGAAAATTCGAAATATAAGAGCGTATTTATATTTTGTATTTTGTGTACAGAAAGTTGTTAGTTGAGACAAATCATTGGTACCGTCGGTTTCAAGCCCGATACTTAGGACCGTTTAAGATATCCATATCAAGCTCTCTTCAGTCAATACTCATCACCGAAGTATCGGGTTTGAAACCGACGGTACAAATGACTTGTCTCATCTAACAACTTTCTGTACACGAAATACAATATATAACAACGCAAATTATATGTTCATCAACGTTTCTTTTTTATTTCGAGACTTCCTAGAAATTATTTTGAAGACAATATTTTAATGTATATCATAGATATTATTAAAATAATATATCATATATAGACATTTTACTTTCTTTGTATTAATTATCCCGAGAAAGTTTGGAAATAAAGACGAATCGTTGATTAATATATAATTTGATTTGTTTGCTTTTTCATCTCGCAATCAAGTCGGAATATTATTCCCGTAATTTGCATCCCACACACACACACACACACACACACACACACACACACACACACACACACACACACACATATATATGTATATATATATATATATATACATATATATATTACATGTTTCTTAAATACACTACTTTACAAGGAACAGGCACCCACATTGTTGCACCTTTTCAAAATGTTTGACTTTTATTGTAAACAACTTGCGTACAATTGTTTCGACCCAATGGATTTATACAAGTATATAATAGTTCACTAGCAGTGGGGGGGGGCGTCTTTGCCGGTCGTAAAATACGCTTAAATATGATATTTTTATTTGTTCAGATTTCGTATATATTATTATAGATTCGTGATTTCAAAAGTAAAAAAAAAATTGTGCACTATTACATAGAATCGAAAACGAAACCGTAATATTCAATGCCAGTGACGTTACCACTGTACCAATATGACACGTATATGAACCGATTAAAAAAAATGAATTAAAAATAAGCAAAGATGAATGCACAAAATGTATAACGATTTTTTTCAATTTTAACCCCTTAAAACTATTTAAACGTCTAAAGAGCCATAAAAGAACTGTCCATGAAAAACTCCAATCATTTGAGACCCCTATCGCCGCTTTGTTACTTTTTTTTCTGGTGGAGATAGTTTTAAAATATTGAGACAGACAAACATATAGCCTTTTATATATTAGATTATAGCTCTAGTATTGCACTATTAGGCTATCTCAATGAGAACGGTGTTATTTATTTATATATAACTATTATCCCAAGGAGTACAAATGACTGGTATGTTTTACAATCCACAAAGTCCGAAGAAGTGGCCAAAAATCTAAATATAATGTTATCAAAGCTAAGATACATTACTCTTCTACCTTCATGGAAAAGGTTTTAGTGGTTTTGCTCACTCTAAAATGTTTATTCGGTTCTAAAAGCATATTGTCGAGTGTTAAGCGAAGACAATACAAATAACCGCGAATTGACACCTAAATATTTGAAGACTTCAAAATGACTTAATATATATATATATATATATATATATATATATATATATATATATTATATTTTATATTTTATTTTTTTATTATATTTTATATATTTATTTATTTATTTTTATTTTCCTTTTTTATTTTCCTTTTAGTGTCGTTTAACAACTCTTGCTGACATTTTTTTTAAGTGATGACCTGTACATTTCAGTTGACCTATATTATTTTGCCCTATATATATATTTTCGCGCCTTTAACATTTTCTGTCTGGGTCATTTTGACTTTTGTTTCCCTTTATTTTATATTTTATATTTAACTTATCATTTTTTTTCTCTCTCCTTTCTCTTCCCAGATCTTTTTTATTTATAGTTATGTCTCGAAAGTAGAGTGAAAAGCACATCTTATTTTTCTTTTATTAATATTATTTTTTTCCTTGTACACATTTTTGTGAATTATTCCATGGATTGCTGCCTTTGGATTATTATGGACCATCTTCTTCTAATTACGAGATTTCCTTGGATTTTACTTGTGCAAATGGAAATTCTTTTAACTTTCTTGAAGTTTTACATTTGGATTTTACCGTCACTGGATATTTTTTATCTTCCACCAGACTATCCATTCATGTGTAATCACCTTTTTCTTCACCATATTTCCTCTGCTTCACTTTTTTTGTTTTCAAGTAAGATCTTTGACTTACTTGTTGTTTCATCAAATACTTCTGCATGCAAAATCCGATCCCGCATTTTGCAAATTCCTTCCCTCAGATGAGAAGGAGAGTATTTCTTCGAAACTCCGCGGATCAAGGACCATCCATTTATCTCGTGTTTGCTTTTCAGATTAAATATGTTTTTAACTCATTTCAAAGTGTTTTTAACATGTTTTATTAAGTGTTTGCTCATATATATATATATATATATATATATATATATATATATATATATATATAACCTTAGACACCTACCCAATATATGTCACGGTAACATATATTAAGCGGTTTTCTAACAATATTTTTTCTTGTTTTCACATAGACCTCGACACTATATGCTTTTCGAATCAAATAAACATTTTAAAATAAGTAAAACCACTAAAATAAGATAGGTAGCAGAGGAACTTATCTTGTTTTGATAACATTTATTTTTTATATATTTCATGTTTTGTCCACTTTTTCGAACCTGAGTGGATTTTAAAACATACCCCAAATTACACACGCGCGCGCGCGCACACACACACACACGCACACACACACACACACACACATATATATTTCATTATTACAATCAAAATATTACTTGGCCTTTGATATCACTAAAGTTTTGTAGACATACGTCTTGTTCAGTTTACGGGAGAGAGGTGATATTGTGGTATGAGAGTGTTGGGGGATCTAAGTAATTCGGTAGATTCAATTCGAGTGGAGGGTGGATGGTATGGTCAACCGGTGGAGAGTGGTGGCATTGTGTCGGTGTTGGTCAAATAAAAACAAACAGAATTAAAACACACACACACACACAAACACACACACACACAAAAAAAAAAAATGGAAGAGTAGAGCAATCTCTGTGTTTTGTCCGCCGGGAGAAAATATCTGCCTCGCGGACTGTCCCATACTGATGATGACCATATCTCCCTCTCCATGTTTTCTCTTACCCTGCATCGTCCGGATTGCGGACATTTCTCTACCTCCGCTACAACCCTCACGGGCGAGCGGAACAGACGTGGTAGCCTAGTTCTTTAGTTTTTGTCTTTCTGGCGGGGAAAGCAATCAAATCCTGTCTAGCCCGGTGTCTAGAGAACATTCAATCTTGCACCACCACCGACAGAAGACGGCTGAAATGTAGGATTGCACGTAATTAAAAATGATGCGACGAAGCATCTCCCGCACTCCTTTCCTCCTTCCTGTTTCAATATATATATATATATATATATATATATATATATATATATTGATATATATATATATATATATATATATATATATATATATATTAGACAATTGTATAGATAAAATATATACATTATGCATCGTATATATATACATTATACATTAAATATAATATATACACACATTATGCACTATATATATATATATATATATATATATATATATATATATATATATATATATATATATATACTAGAAGAGCCCCCCCCCCCCGGCTTTGCCCGATCGTAAAATACGCTGAAATATTATATTTTAATTTTTCCAGATTCCGTATATATCATTATGTAGTCGTGATTTCAAAAGTAAATAAAAAGTATTCAGGTGCCAACAGCTAGAACCGAAATCGAAAGCAAAACTCCAAGCTGGTGACGCTATCACCGCATGAAGGTGACACTTATATGGACTAATTAAAAATAAACTAAGATGAATCTACAAAACATTTTTTCAATTTTGACCTCTCTTTTTTTTTTTTTTACACATTTAAAACTATTATAACCGGCTTTAGACCCCCGCCCCCCCCCCCAAAAAAAAACAGTTCATAAAAAATCTAATCATTTGAGGTCCCTAGCGCCGCTCTGCGACTTTTAGTGTCGGAGGAGATAGAGTTTGAAAATATGGAGACAGACAAACATAGTCAGTTTTCTCTCTCTCTCTCTCTCTCTCTCTCTCTCTCTCTCTCTCTATATATATATATATATATATATATATATATATATATATATATATATATATATACAGTGATGATCATATTTATTGGCACGGTAAAATAAAAGTTAAATTTTGTCTAATAAATTCTAAAAAAGGGATTAAATTAAAGAAAATAACAAAGTATATTATGTATTTTTAACTGGCCTTTCCGATGCAGCAATCGGATTTTAGAAAAAATAAATAACAAAGGAACAACAAACATAATTGCAAAAAACCCTTGTTCAAAATTATTGGCACGGCTTTGTTTTTCTTTTAGTATCAGTATAATATCAATCAATTTCCGGTTTACGTGCTTTCTGAACTTTTTTATAGCCATATTATGCTTGTTTAACGCTAATTCAGTGAATAATTTTTTTCAGATAATTTTTAGATAGCGATTTATTTAAACTATTATAAGTGACTAAATTATAATTTTCAATCGCCATGGTTAAAACTAAGGAACACAGCGAAGACGGCAGGAAGCTTGTTGTAGCATGCCATACCAATGGGGAGGGCTATGATAAGATTTCAAAGAAGCTAAACCTTCCCAAATCCACTGTTAGAGCCATAATAAACAAGTTCAAATCGCAAGGCCACGTTATGAGTTTAGAGGGTAGAGGGAGAAAAAGGATTCTTTCCCCAAGAGATGAACGGAAAATTGTTCGACAAGTAAAACAAAACCCAAGGATCTCTGTTGGGGAGATTGTTGATGAACAGAGCACCTCTGGAGTGAATGTATCTCGACATACAGTTGGTAGAGTTTTGAAGAGAGCTGGTTTAAAAGCATGTCGTCCGAGAAAGACTCCCTTATTGAAGCCTATGCACCTGAAAGCAAGGCTAGCCTTTGCAAAACGTCATATTGATAAAGATGTTGCATTCTGGAAACGTGTTCTATGGACTGACGAAACGAAAATAGAGTTATTTGGCCATAATAAAGTGTCTTATATTTACAGAAAATCTGGCGAAGCTTTCCTGCCTAAGAACACCATACCCACAGTGAAGCACGGTGGAGGCAGTTTGATGTTTTGGGGATCCTTTGCTGCCTCTGGACCAGGGCGACTTGTTAAGGTCACAGGTAGCATAAAAAAGGAAGATTATGTTAAAATATTGGATGAAAACCTGAAAGACTCTGCTAAAGAGCTCTCACTTGGTCGTCGTTGGTGGTTCATGCAAGATAATGACCCAAAGCATTCGGCTAAACTGACTAAGAAATGGCTTGAGGACAATCATATTAATGTTTTGGAGTGGCCATCACAAAGCCCAGACCTTAATCCAATTGAAAATTTATGGAAAACATTAAAATTGAGGGTAATGCAAAGGAAGCCTAAGAATCTTATTCAATTGGAGGATTATTGTCAGGAAGAGTGGGCTAAAATTACTACTGAAGAGTGCAACAACTTGGTTGTAAACTATGAAAAGCGACTGAGGAAGGTAATCAAGGCCAACGGCTATACAATTGATTATTAAATAAATCGTGCCAATAATTTTGAACAAGGGTTTTTTTGCAATTATGTTTGTTGTTCCTTTGTTATTTATTTTTTCTAAAATCCGATTGCTGCATCGGAAAGGCCAGTTAAAAATACATAATATACTTTGTTATTTTCTTTAATTTAATCCCTTTTTTAGAATTTATTAGACAAAATTTAACTTTTATTTTACCGTGCCAATAAATATGATCATCACTGTATATATGAAAGTGAAAATGCCTGTGTGTGTCTGTCTGTGTACATTTCCCTACCAAATAACTATGTCAATTTTCGCCAATCTAGTATGTCTAATTAAAGGGCATAATCGATTCACTGATTGATATAATATTGATTGATTTTGCGTTACGAAACAGATATGTGTCATGAATTGTAAAAGTAAACTGAACTAAAGGAATAAATTATAAGATGGTCAACATCATGAACTTTGGAATATAGTTTTTTTGTCATTTATTCTCTCTCCCCCCTCCCTAAATAAAATACAGCAACATTACAAAAAAGAAGAAAAAAGAAAGGATGACATAATGGAGATGAAGTTTTGCTTCGAAATATATTTATAAATTTCAATATAAATTTCAAACAAAATAAATGTCTGTTTATTTTGTAATAATGCGTTGTTTTCGCTTCAAACGTATATAATATATATTTTATTTTATTCAAACTAAACCAGCGCTTCTAAGGAACAAAAATCTTAACGTGAATCCCGCGTGACCAAACGCACCGTTCCGAGATTTAAAGAACTACCGTACAAACAACAAACGAACTTCTACTTGCTGATTCTCTGCTCCAACAACAACATGGCAAAAAAAAAGAAAAAAAAAGAAAGAAAAGAAAGAAAGACATACTGAAGATGAAGCTTTACTCCGAAATATATTTATGAATTTCAATATAAATTTCAAACAAAATAAATTTCTGTTTATTTTGTAATAACGCGTTGTCTTGGCTTCAAGATATATATATTATATACATATATATATATATATTATATACATATATATATATATATATATATATATATATATATATATATATATATATACTAGCAAAAGTACCCGTCGTTGACTGGGTTCAAAAACAGCCTACAGAAAATGGACTCTTATTTATGAAAGTATGATAGGTTATGAAAAGGAAGAGTTGTAAATTTGGGTTGAATTTGGGCGTGTCAAAACTAAAGCAAAATATGATGAAAGTAAAAATAAAATAGATAACCCCCATAATTTATTATACCATACCTGTTCACACTGAAACACTTATCACAATATTCTGTGGATCTATATTAAAAAACCTTGTTAAACTTTGTGACATATTTACATTCTATGGAGGTAAGGTGCGAACGAACACCCCATAATTTTATTATACCATATTTCTTCAAACTGAAACATAATTATCAAAGTATACTTACGCAGATAGATATGAAAAGTCTTTATTAAAGTTTGTGCCTATTTCCATGTTATGGGAGCCAGGCGCGAACGCAGACCCCACAATTTTATTATACCATCCCTATTTAAGTTAAAACATACTTATCAAAGTATTCTTATGTACATCTATATCAAAAACACTTGTAAACGTTTTTCTTTCTCACCATTACAACCTGGTAGTCGAATCCTGAATTTTTCATTTTTTCTTACCCTTATACCATAAATCTGCTGACATCGAGGCAGTTTGACTTCTAGCGCAGAATTAAATGAAAAGCTCTACATCTCTTGCACAAATATGCCAGTTCAAATTTTCCCATAGTAATTTATTATATAAAAAAATAGATATTTTAGTGAGTTAAAAAGGAGAAAAAGTTATAGTCTGTTTTCTTAGAATGCCAAACTTTATACCAAACTTCTTAGATTAAATGTAGCTTTGTGGTGCCTATCCGTTATTAATCCCCATTATTCGCTAACTGCATCAAGCAGATACCTTAATACTTAGTTTGCCGCGTCTTAACATTACAGAGGTTCATACAAAATTTCAGTCACATCGGACCAGTAGTTTTCACGAAAAAGTAAAACTGGCAGAGAGACAGAGAGATTAAAAGAAATATAAGGATGTAAATATATTCATTGTTTTCAGGAAGACCTAACTGATAACGAAAGGTTAACAAATATGCGTTAAATTAGGATTTGAAAATTGCTAGCAAATATCGTCTGCACCTCTTTTATTGATATGGCCATATAAAATGGCGCGTGTCCATTGATAAATACACAAGGAACAAATGTTAACATATAGTTAAGAGTTCAAATAGAATTTCTCCAAAAACCAAAGCAGACAAAAAATAGAAATTAACCATTGTTTCTAGCAAATATTATAATGATAATAAATTGGCTCAGCGTAACACTTTCTTGGATTGATAAAGTACAAAACCGGTTTCGAAATCTAGTGGGCGAGGTCCTTTTCACCTCTTTATTACCTCTTTCTCACAGAATCGATGTTTTAAGTCTCAGCTCTATCGTTATTTTCATAGCAAATGCTCGATTGAGTTCAATCTATGCTTCCCTACTCTAAAAGATGCAGAACAAACACTTGTCTAGCTACAACCACTACCAACAGTTTTCCTTGCTCTCTATTTCTGCCTAAAACCAAACATACATTTTAAGATCAAAGTTTCTTTAGAACTGCCTGCCTTTGGAACAAAATATAACTGGGCTACTTTTCAGCAGACTACAACATTGTCACTTTCAAGTCCAATGTAAACAAGTTCTTATTGAGCTGTCCTTCCAATTTTTTTTACAAAGGTCAAGGACTGAAGGTCACTCGAGGATAAAAGAGTAATCGTTACTATTGTAGAATGGGTAGAATTTGGATTATTTAAGCAGACAGCTCAACAAGAGCTTGTCCACATTGGACTTGAAGGTTACCATATTATAATCCTCTGGAAAGCAGGCCAGTAGAAAGATGTTCCACAGGCGGACTATTTTCGGAAAGAAACTTTGTTCAGGGAATGTGCGTTTAGATTTAGACACAGATAGAGAGTGGTGTAAATTGTTGGTAGTGGGTGTAGCTAGTTGAGTATTTTGTGAAAGTTCTGCAAGGGGGGCATTGATTGGAGTTCAGACGAGCACTTGCCATGAAAATAACAATAGTGTTTCACTGATCAGTGGACACATATTAACCCTTATCGTTGAGTGGCCTCCGGGCCTTGATAAGCGGTAACTCCCTGTCAAAAACTATATCATAGCTAGTAAAGTCTGATTAACTGAAACGTCGAAGAACAGGAGAAAAATGTTCGCGTCGAAATGTAAATTAATCGATTATATTAAAAAATAAACAGCCTTATAAAATACAGAAAAGTAATAAACGAACACAATTCTTTACTTTCATCCCTCCTCCTTTATCTTTCTCTCTATCCCTCTCTCCCTATCGTGCAACAGCTTGACACGTGTTCAGTTAAAATAAATGTCTTCTAGCTAACGAACCAAACGACCCTGCATTTCCTTCCCCCAATTTCTCGTCTTATCTCGTTCAAGTCTCGTCATCTCTCGACATTCAAATGACTTTATCGCCGCCATATTTGTTTGCTTCGTTGAACGTTAATTATGAACTGCATTAATTCTAATGCATATTAAAAACGGGAATGCATGAAAATAACTTTTTTTGTTGTTTCTAATGGAAACAAAATTAGAGACGGAGATTCATTTTATTTTATTCATATATTCTTTCTTCTTGTTTTACGAGGTTGAGGCTGTGTGTTCAACGATACTGAGTTGATAAAAATATGAAAACTAGATATAATCAACTATTTCATCATGAAAATTGTATTGGGCGTCTTTTAATGGCATTCAATCTTCATTGCAAGCATGCCTATTACGTCAACACATTAGTCCGTCACACTTGTTTGAAATAAGATTTTTGGTGATTATGGGTGATTACCGATCTAAACGACTTCCGGTTTTGAAACTAATCGGAAGTAAACCGCCATATTACCTTCCTTTACCCTGCTAATATCACGTTCAAATGTCCGATTTTAAATTACATTTATTTAATAGAATTTATCATTCGTTAAAAATGTCATATATATATATATATATATTTTTGACTATATTAACATTGATTTATTTTCTTTTCTATTTATTTAATTGGTTTAAACTTATATTTAAAAAAATATTTTGCTTTCGGTATTGGAAGTTTCTTTAAAATGTTTCTATAAATAAACATATTTTCTTGATGAAACATATGTAAAAAAAATCAGTTTGCTAATTTATTATATCTAAAAACATATTTTACTTTCATTATTAATTATTTCTGTAAAAATCAGTTTTCAAATATTCTTAGGTTTTGATCTGCATTTTCATGGGAGGTCTTCAATTCAGGTAACAGCGTTTACGTATGATGAGTTTTTAAAGCCGGAAGTCGTTTCAATCTGTAAAAATGTTAAATTGTGAGATTTTCATCACTAAATACGTAGATCTAATTTTAGATACGTCTGCATAACTCTATAATATCGGTGGTCTGTCAAGCGCTAAATTGAAATAGCATTTTCATCAGTCTGTCACGCATTTTCATCGTTCAACTCATGGATTGAACGGAAAAATTGTTATCTTAGATGCGTCCCAGCATCTCCAGATGAGGATTCGTCGTTCATTCTATCTATTCATTAATACTTAAGTATGAAATTGAATTTTCCTTAATTTGTCATGTTTAATTCATATTATTTGGAGTATTCGAATTAATGTTCTTAGCTTGAGCGTTATGTTCAAAACATTTCGGCCGATGAAACCTCCGATCTTTTTCAGGTTATATTGTTTAACTCGGCAATCTTTCTGTCTAACTCTGAAATCTGCGTGGAATTTCGAACGGATTTTTTTTTATTTCACAGGTGTACCATACGAGATTTTGGAATTCCCTCCGTGTCCCCTGCTTCCCTGACTGTACTAACTTGCTGGAGTTTGAATGTTATGTGAATAAACATCTCGCTGCTCAACTCTCCACAATCACTCGTTAGACACGATTCCAGATAGTAGCTTCTTACGTCCCAAGTGAAAATATGCTTTGTTTATGGTAAAATGAATAAATAAATAGATAATAACCAGGTAGAAGTCTTAAGTCAGTCACAATTGTATTCTTAGTACCGTCCGCAGTAAGAATTGAACCTTCTGTGACTTAAGGAATAAAGTACTTGGTAAAATTTCAATTCTAAGTGAAGCTCTTCTGGAGATTGAAGGTTCAATCCTCAGAGCATACAATACTAAGAATAAAAATGCGAATGACTTAATCATCCTATCATGGCTGACTCTGTCATGGCTGACTGAAAAAGAGCATATTACTTCCCGTAAATTAAATAAAGGGTTCCGTTCAAATTTATGTGCAGATTCCCGAATTCGGCAGGAAGATCCCCGAATTTGACAATAGTCATCTGTAGAAGGTCGGAAGTTACATTGGCCGAAATATTAAAAGAATAATGCTTCAAATGAAGGCTATAGTCTGAAATATTGAGATAATACGAATTATAAATGCAAAAAAAAAAAACAAAAAAAAAATCAGAAACATGTCACGTATAAAAAAAGCATTTTCGCGCTTTGAGTGTCTTGCGTTTAATATAACACTTTCCTTGATTTATCAGTCTTTAATTTGAGAGAAAAAATAACATTACGCCATTTTCTTACACTTAATCTTAAATAACATTTTCGTCGGTCTGTCACGCTATAAAAATTAAAATAACATTTTCAGTCGTCTGTGCATTGCAAATTGAAATAGAATTTTAATCGCTCAACTCATAGATTGGACATAAGCGTCTTAAGAATGAATCCGTTTTTGTTTGTTTAAAGTTTTTGATTTTTCTTTGCTTTAGATTATTTACGAAACCTAACTGATCGTTGTTTTCGTAGTTAACAGCATGTCAAACCTGGATAATAAATCACATCCTTTTTTAAGTTAATATTTTGTTATTCTACTAATAGGGTTACTCGGTGTTGCCCGGGCGAGTAGTAATGTATTTTATTGATAAAAATTGATTTCTCACTGCTGTCAATCGCGAGGTAAATCTTACTAAATAAAAATAAAACAACTAATCAGACCCCCCTCCAAAAACAAAAAACAAAAAAACAAATACGCAAGTCAAGGTTTACAAAAAAAAGAAATATTCAAGATAAATGTTACTTCAAATGATGAACTCTATCTCTTTCTCTTCTGAATCTGTAAGTAAATAATCTCGCTTCCCGTAGTTTACTTCCTATTTTAGTCACAATGTGACACAAGTACCAAAATTCCTTCTACTCGACCTTCCGTATACGCGGATGGAGACGAGTATAATTTAAAACGTGTTATTAAAAACGTGGCGATTTCAGAGGGTGTTGTCAATCAAATTTTATCTTAGCTCGAATTTCATCCACACTAGGATTCGTCAAGAAGCCTAACAATTCCTAGTGTGAATGAAACGCGGAATATTCTGTGTAGCTTAATTGCCATATATATTTTTATAACTTACTACCTAGCTCTACCTATGTATTGAGCACTGTTGAAGTAAATACTCAGTTTACGCATAAATTATACTTTCGTATATTAATTTATGTGATTAAATGAAGTAGTCATATATATATATATATATATATATATATATATATATATATATAGAGAGAGAGAGAGAGAGAGAGATAGATAGATAGATAGATAGATAGATAGATAGATAGAATATTGTGAGCTCCTTCTTGGAAAAGACCCAATAAACGTTTTCGTGATAGCATCAAGGAGGTTTTGATAGACTTTCATGTCCCTGTTGACAGTTGGGAGTCCCTAGCGTCTAGTCGCAAGCAGTGGAGGGAACTGATATATAGGAGCGCAGAACAATTTGAAACGGCAAAGATGGACCGAGCGAAGCTCAAGAAAGCATGGAGGAAACACCAACCCTGTCCATCCAATCATGGAGATTTCTGGATCGGGCTTTGTTGTCCAAGGCAGTCCTCGTTTATCGCATAAAAGCGCAGGATGATACATTTCCGTTGCTGTTGGTTTCATCCAAACCAATGACCGTCATAAGTGTTATGTCTGCTTGATGGTGCACAAGTCGCTGGCAAGACTGAAAAGTCGTCTACGGGCATATTCGTTGATTCTCATTCAATCTCGAGCAAAGACTGATACCCTGCTAGTGTTTACAAAAATAGGCATCCATGGCGAATTACTTCAGTGAATTAAAAAAAAAATAAAATCTACCAAAAACTTAATTTATACACTTTAGAAAAACAGTTATAAAAGTAGTCGCAAAAATGTATTTTCATCACCTAGAAACAAATAATGGTTTGAAATTTGAAAGTAAAATCCTATCATAGATTGATTCCAAAAATATTATCCTGTCCTTCAATTCAGGTGGAAATTTGTAGCAACAAAAATATTCAATGATGAAAAGACTTGCGGGCAATAAAAATGTCTCCTTGACGGACGTAATAATGGCATATATTAATTGCTAAATGAAGTTATATGTCCATCTATATTTCTCTCTCTCGTTCTCTTCCCCCTCTCTCTTTATCTCTCTCTCTATATATAAAAGAAAGATATACATGTATCAATAGATAGATATAAATAATGGCACACAGACAATTTCACTTTTATGGATATATAGATTATATACATATACATATATAAATTATTATATATACATATTTATATATATACATACATACATAGTGTTATGTATGTATGTATGTATACAAACATGTACATACATAGTATGTATGTATACAAAGTATTATTTATACATATTTATATATATATACATACACACATACATACATATACATACATACATATACATATATACATACATATATCTATATATCTATAAAAGTGAAAATATCTGTGTGTATATCTGTCTGTCTGTCGGTGTACATTTTCCTACACAATAACTCGATCATAAGGGGTACTGAGATTTGGGAAAATCGTTTTAATCGGTTTTCGGACAGAAATTTGGCTGTTAAGAGGTCAAAGTTCAACGGCTTAACCTTTGAGAACTCTACCAAACTCCTCCACCAATTTGGGGTCTAAACACTTGAGATTTTAGATGTAGGTTACTTGGACATGGGTCAAAAATTTTAATTTAATTTGAGCACAAAACAATAAATGTTAAGGGGTTAAAATTGAGGTCTAAGTAAAAATAAATTGACGTCTGCCGTCGCTACCAACTTTTCTCTATGGTAGTTAAGGAAGCCTGTTATATAGGAAGGCATTACCGCACATATTCACACTTTTTAATATATACATATGCTCATAAAGTTATGAACAGTATATAGGGCCCGAGCAAAGCCAGGCGGAACTAGTATATATATAAAAATATAATTCTTTGTCTATGTATGTGTGTGTGTCTGTGTGTGTACATTTCCTTACCAAACTACTGTCAATTCCTAGAGATTTGATATAAGGAGTATTGAGATTTGGGAAAATCTTTTTAGTCGGTTTTTGTACATAAATTTTGCTGCCAAGGGGCCAAAATTCAACGATTTGGCATTTGAAAACTCTACCAAACTCCTCCGTCAATTCTGGGTCTAAACACTTGAAATTTAAGATATAGATAACTTGGACATGTGTCAAACGTTTTAATTTGATTTGAGCCCAAAATAATGAAGGTCAAGGAGTCAAAATATGGGTTAGAATTTTGAAAAATTGAGCTCTGCGCTTTCTACCAAATTACTCATCCAATTTTGTTCTAAACGTTAGAAATTTTACATAAAATGTATTCTAATATAGGGGAAGCTTTTAATCGGGTTTTGACCGAAAATTTGGCTTCCGGACTCTGGCAATCTATTCGGCCAATTTTGGGTCTAAACCTTGAAAGTTTACAGAAAGAGTATTCAGACATGAAGCAAGTTTTTTAAATTAGTTTTGGGGCTAAAATTTGGCTTCGAAGAGGGTAAGGTTGAAAGTGTTGACCTTTGCAGACTCTACTAAACTCCTCCGCCGAATTTGGGCTAATCACTTGAAATTTTTAGATGTAGGCTACCTGGAGAGGATTCATTAAATTCATGAACATTACATATATATATATATATATATATATATATATATATATATATATATATATATAGAGAGAGAGAGAGAGAGAGAGAGAGAGAGAGAGAGAAAGAGAGAGAGAGAGAGAGACAAATATTATTGAATAGCACGGAGTTATTCTGTTTTACATTTTTCCTTTTTATCTTCTTCAATTTCCGAATGGTCCTTTTTGTATTCTTCTCGAAATTGTATCAATTGGATCCATAATCGCGAGCTCTTTTGACAGAAATGCTTCTATCATCCTCAGGCATGTATTGTAGAAATAAATGTAGAAATTGTTTTTTTTTAATTATATATATATATATATATATATATATATATATATATATATATTTATATATTTATATATATATATATAAATACATATATATATATATATATATTTATATATTTATATATATATATATAAATATATATATATATATATATATATATATATATATATATATATATATATATATATAATAAAAAAAAACAATTTCTACATTTATTTCTACAATATATGCCTGAGGATGATATGTCGATGACTAAAATATATTTTATAAAGCTCCCCTCTTTGGTAGAGCACTCTCGTAAATTATCTTACTCGCTACTTAATTTAGCTGAAATAATGCGAAGCTCGCGATTTGTTTACAAACAAACGTTTGAGCCCTCTACGAGTAGCGGACCGATGTTTATTTAAATAATCGTTCGGACAGGTTAATTTCGGCCACCGATTCCGTAGTCAAGGGGTAGGACTGCCGACTGTCATCACGACGGTTCTAGGTTCGATCCTCGGCTTGGGAGAGCTGTTAGCCTAGCGGCACTGATGAGTTGTGAAACAACGAAACAGGTCTGTATGTCGATGACTAAAATATATTTTATATATATATATATATATATATATATACATTTTTTCATAGTCACGTGGTAGTTTGTTACAAATTATAAACCCGGCAACATAAAAACCCATAATACTAATTTCCCACTTCGTCCCATAATCTCACAGGTGACAACTCCAATATATAACTTAACTAAAAAAATCAATGAACTCATCACACAATATTATAATAAAATCTTTATAGATTCGTATTATTATAGAATCTTTATAGATTCGTATTATTATAGAATCTTTATAGATTCGTATTATTATAGAATCTTTATAGATTCGTATTATTATAAAATCTTTATAGATTCTTATTATTATAGAATCTTTAAAGATTCGTATTATTATAGAATCTTTATAGATTCGTATTATTATAGAATCTTTATAGATTCGTATTATTATAGAATCTTTATAGATTCGTATTATTATAAAATCTTTATAGATTCGTATTATTATAGAATCTTTATAGATTCGTATTATTATAAAATCTTTATAGATTCGTATTATTATAGAATCTTTAAAGATTCGTATTATTATAGAATCTTTATAGATTCGTATTATTATAAAATCTTTATAGATTCGTATTATTATAGAATCTTTAAAGATTCGTATTATTATAGAATCTTTATAGATTCGTATTATTATAAAATCTTTATAGAGTCGTATTATTATAGAATCTTTAAAGATTCGTATTATTATAAAATCTTTATAGATTCGTATTATTATAGAGTCGTGATTTTAAAAGTAAAAACTAAAAGTATTTGTATGTTATCCGCTTGAATCGAAACCGAAAGCAAAACTGTAGCATTCAAGGCTGGTGACGTTACCACTGCATAAACAAATATTACTTAGGTGTCATTAGCAAGAATCGACATCAAAAGGTATATCTCTCCAACCTTATCCATTACCGTCTAACCTAAATCTATACGCATACAACAATTTAAAAAATCATGTTGTTTAACGTATAAATGTATATTTGCGCATGCGTACAAAAGATCTTATATACGACGTATGCCTGTCAATGCTTTTTTTAAATTTTTACTACTTTTCAGCTATTTCTTACCGGGTAAATTGAATTTGTACCAAAGGTCCAAATCCCCTATATATCATGTTTAAGTATATACAAAAAGAAATTGGCAGAGGAGTTTGGTAGAGGCTGTTTCCAAGACACACAAACAGGCAGACAAGGCGATATATATATATATATATATATATATATATGAATTAGCAGGGTGACCTGCCGTTGTCCTGGAATAAATGAGAATCAACAAATGTTCTACTCATATTTTTTATTGTCATCAGAAACGGTGAAAAATGTTGTAAATTCAATCGATTGATTGCCTGCTCTAGTTGAAGACGTTAACCACTGCGGTGTGCTGAAAAAAAGCTTCAGATGCCTCCCTGCAGTGGCTTAGTCCACAGTACCGCGTAGTTTACATTGCACTGTAAAGAACATTGTGTTGATTTTATAAAATTATCTTTTGAAAATCGTTTAAAATTCAAAAGTCAAGTATCATGGTTCAGCTGTGCTCTAAACGTGAACGTACATTTTAAACCCCTCCGCCAGTCTCATAAAAATGACAACTGTTGATTTTATAATATTATTTCTACATAATCACTTGAATTAGTTAAACGTACAAGAGTCAAGTATCATGGTTCAATTGTGCTCTAAAAGGAAATATTCATTTCGAACGCGCCCCTGTCTTATGAAAGAACCAACTGTTGATTTTATGAAATTATTTTTACATAATCACTTGAGTTAAAGATGTACGGAAGTTAAGTAGCATTGATTTCATTTAACTAGTAGCATGGGTGCCCGGCGTTGCCCGGCTGTTTGGAGGTGTGTGTTGAGCAAAAAAAAAAAAGTGGTAGTAGGAAGGCGGGCTCGAACTCCTGCCACGAAGGAGGAAAATAACGGGGGTAAAAACGTGAGTCTTTGCTGTTACGACAACCACCAGACCGGAAGAGACGTAGGTTTAAATTAAGGCTAGAAATCGAAAAAACGGGAAGACTTTCGAAAATATTGGCGAAAAAAGCAGCCCATCCCTGTAGTGCTTAGTTTAGGATGAAGAAATTAATGTTTTTAGCCAATTTTTCGATATTTTTCGTCGGAAGGGTCGAGCTTCAAAACGATACTGATTTTGTGAAAATCTGTCGCCTCTGTCGAAAGTTTTCGGCAGACATGCAAACATACATACATACATTTATATATTGCTAACTCAAATTTTCGACCCAAACCGATTAAAAAGCTTTCCCTATCTCTGAATACCCTTTATGTAAAATTTCAAATGTTTAGACCAGAAATGGTGAGATAACAACAACTGAAATCAGTAATTGCTGTGGATGTAGTTGGAGGATTCGACATTCCTATCCCGTTGCGGTTAACCTGACGAAGGCCAGAAGTATAATTGGCCGAAACGTCGTAGAAAACAGCAACTAGAAGATGAGGATAACAGTCCAAGTAATTGAATAAATTCAATTGTACAAATTTACTCTTCTTCCAAATAATTCTAAAAAAATAATTCAATAAAGTAGCATTGTTTGATTGTGCTCTAAAAAGAAACATTCATTTGGAACGCAGCCCTATCGTATGAATAAATCTACAATTGATTTCAATCGGATTTATTTTATTATGTATTTTCTATACTTATTGGACGTATGTTGATACAAAACCTACGTAAGAACACTCCCAGACACATCACATACCTTCGTGTGAAATTTCCAGAAACTCGACCAAACCGTTTTCGAGTCCATAAAAAACTCTCTTTCTCACACAATTAATTTATATATATATATATATATATATATATATATATATATATATATATATATATATATATATATATATATATATAGTGGAAATGGTAATTAATAAAAACTGAAGAAAGTGCTCAATACCGTTGTAGAGCAGATATACGTTTTATTTTTTATTAGCGTATCTTTCTGTTAAGTTACGGCCAAGTAGCTGAAACAATAATGTAACTTTACAGAAAGATACGGTAATAAAAAATAAAACGCATATATATATATATATATATATATATATATATATATATATATATATATATATATATATATATATATGAGAGACAGAGAGAGAAAGAGAAAGAGAGAAAGAGAGAGATGAATAAGTAATATAACTCATAAATCTTGAGAAATCATTATTGTTTCGGTATTTCTTGGTCCTAAATGATTGTTGTTCAGTGAAACAGACAACCAAGTCAACATATTTACTTCTGGTTAAATTCACCCCCTGCATCCCCGTGTTTACAAAGCCATTTGGCGGAAGTGACGTCAGACAATTTTTTTAGCTACGGTGATCAAAACGGTATAGAATGTTCCCTTTTTTAAGCAAATATAAAATTGGAAGTTTTATTCAAGCAGTCTTTATTTGAACTTTTATAAGAAAATTAAAACCTTTATAATAAAAATATTTCTATATAATAAGGACTGTTTGAATAAAACTTTTATTTTTATATTGGCATTTAAAAAACATACATTCTATACAATAAAATTTATTCTCACGTTGGCCACGCACAGTTCAAACATTTCAAAATACAACCGCTAGAAACAACGGACGGCTCTTTACAAACATACTTCCTGCTCCAAATTTACAACATGGCAAGGAAGAAGAAAAGAAAAAAAGAAACAACACACTGAAGATGGAGTATACCTCTGAAATATATTTGTGATAAATTTCAAACAAGTAAAATATTTGTTTATTTTCCTAATATCACGCTGTAGTTGGCTTTCAACCGCACTTGATGCGTATTTTATGTTATTCAAATTAAAACAACGTTTCTATATGAACTCATTCTTTGATGACATTCTATACAGTTTTGGTCATCAGTAGCTAAAAATTTGTCTGACGTTACTTTCGTCAAATGGCTTTGTAAACACGGGGAGGCGGAACGTAAACTTTACCTTACTTCTTTCTTGGTTATCTTCTTTCCGTAATTCTTGCTTTGCTTTCCGCCTTATATTTCGTTTTTTTTTCTATGTTTTGTTTTTCATTATTTCATTTACTTTTTTTTTTCGCTCAGTATTTTTCTATTCTTTAGTTATTGCAGCCATTTTTTCGTTTTTCTTTCATATTTTCCTTTTACTTGCAACATTTTTTTTTCTTTGGTTTCTTACGTTGTCGTCCTTATTCGCTTATATTTTATTTCATTGTTTTGTTGTCAGCATTTTGTTTTCTATTTCGTTATTTTTTTTAGTAATTTATAGTTCTTCTTTATCATTCTTTATGCCTTTTATCACCATTTTTTGTGTTCATCATTTTTATCTTCATCATTTTTTATCTTCATTATTTTATATTTTTACCATTTTTTGTTTTAACCATTTTTATCTTCATCATTTTTTGTTTTTACCATTTTTATCTTTATAATTTTTTTTCATAATTTTTTATTTTTATCATTTTTTATCTTCATCATTTTTTGTTTCCATCATTTTTTATCTTCATCATTTTTTATTTTAATAATTTTTTATCTTCATCACTTTTTATCTTAATCAATTTCATCTTCATCATTTTTATTCTCATCATTTTTAATCTTCATCATTTTTATGTTCATCATTTTTATCTTCATCAATTTTTATTTTCATCATTTTTTATCTTCATCAGTTTTATATTTATCATTTTTTGTTTTCATCATTTTTACCTTCATCATTTTTATCAGCATTTTTATTTTATTCATTTTTATCTTTATCATTTTTATCTTCATCAATTTTTGTTTTCATCATTTTCTATCTTCATCATTTTTTATCTTCATCATTTTTATTTTTATCATTTTTATGTTCATCATTTTTATCTTCATCATTTTTATTCATCATTTTTTATCTTCATCAGTTTTTGTTTTCATCATTTTTTATCTTCATCAGTTTTTATCTTCATCATTTTTATCTTCATCAGTTTTTATCTTCATCATTTTTTTCTTCATAATTTTTTATTTTCATAATTTTTATTTTCATAATTTTTTATCTTCATCATTCTGTAATCTTCATCATTTTTTATCGTCATCATTTTTTGTTTTCATCATTTTTTATCTTCATCATTTTTTGTTTTCATCATTTTTTATTTTCATCATTATTTCTCTTCATCATTTTTTGTTTTCATCATTTTTTTTCTTCATCATTTTTATCTCCATCATTTTTATCTTCATCATTTTCTATCTTCATCATTTTTAATCTTCATAATTTATTAATCTACATCATTTTTAATCTCCATCATTTTGTAATCTTCATCATTTTTCATCTTAATCATTTTTTATTTTTATTATTTTTTATCTTCATCACTTTTTTCACGTAATTTGTATCAATTCTTTTTCTTTTAAATTCACACGTTCTTCATTCACTAATTCTTCGAGGTCAGGCTGTCCAAGAATACTGGCTTTCTTATCTAAAAAAAAGGCACCAAATTATTGTGTTATTACACATTTTTTTCTTTGCAAAACTAAAATTCATGTCTTGAAAAAGCTACAAACAAAACCAATAATTTTCCTCCACAAAACAACCAAAACAAACAAGATAAATATTTAAAGATATAAAGGACTCGAAGTTTGAAATTTTTTTCTCAAAATTACTGGATTTAGCATCAAATAACCTAAAAAAAAGCAGAGAAAACATTATGAATAAATATTTGAAAACCATAAACATGAAAAGGATTAATAAAAAAAAAAGTGATTGGATGTGGAATTATACAACTTTACAGGTTGATATGCCGTAAAACAAAACAAATAAACCAAACACCATGAATAAATATTTGAAGTTATAAAAAACTTGATGCATTAAAACTTTTACCAAACTGACTTAATTCGACAATGAAAAAGTTGATATGCCGTAAAACCAAAACAAGCAAAACAATTTTTTTTTTAAAATATAATCCTATTGAAACAGCAGTTTTCATTAGATAATCAGTTAGTTAAGCAACGTTTACCCGGGTTAGAACCCAAGTTTACTTTAGCTAGTACTTCGTGTAACCTATTACTCATCACATATTGACACAGTATACAGCATAATCACGTTGACACACCGGTTCCCGCTGGATCACCAAAGTTAAGCAGTAGTAAATGGGTGACCATTTGGGACTTCCAGTTGCTGCACGTGCTCTCCGCTAGCCTCGGCGCTTATCTTGTTTCCAGTCATCCTGAACTTCTTACCAATGGACTCAAACAGCGCCGATTCAGAAGAGTTGTGGTTGGGATTGCGACACCCTTGCCTCACAATTGCATGCGCAGATGCCCCTACAGAGGCCATCCTTTGTCTTTCGAGACTAACCGGAGGCATAAATCGATACTGACACAATTGAAACCATTTACGATGACTATGCGATCCCTACAGCTACGTACATAGAATGCGAAGCCATAAAACCGTATATAATGATATGGGACACCAATAGGAAAGAAGCAACCACAGTAGAAGTTCGTATCTCCAATGATGCTGGGTTTAACAGAACTGAGAAGAAAAAGATAACGAAATACCAAAATCTTCTGTATGACATGAACAGAAACTGTAATCTTAGGAAGATCTCTATAATTATAATAATTATAGAAGACACTCGACACATAAAAAATAATTTCAAAATCTACCTGGCAAATATGCCCGGCGAATCAAGTGCAGGAGAAACTAAAAAAATTGAAAATAAAGGGACGGTCATGATCTTAAAAAGATCTCTCGGTTGGAATATCTGAGTAAGCGGGTGAATGTTTGACATCCGGTAAAATACCCCATCACTTACTTGAACAAAGGTAAGAAAATTGAAAAAAAAAGGAAGAAAGAAACAGTTGTGCGTGAATGAACGTTCAGTTCTCAAACATGTGGAGAAGCTCTACGTAGAGAGTATGAGATTTGCTTTTTTATTATTTCTTTCGTTTTTTTTTAAATATTTTTCTTAATATATTTTTCTTTTTTGTTTCTTTTATCTTTTTTATATACACTTTGTTTCTTTCTTTTCTATTTTTCATACTTGATCTATAATTTCCTCATAACTAATCACCTTGTACCCAACATTGGCGCGTATATCGTTCTTACTATCTCCATGTTTGGACTGAGTGGCCCTAGACCAAAATGAACGACCCCACACTCGCTGCAAATCCATCGTAAAAAAGAAGAAACGAAGCCGAAAAAAGTCATATATGTGTACGGGGAAGCGATAGAAGTATCAACAAGTTTGCCCTTGCAACGCGTTTATCTCGACCGTTAATCCTTGTCGGGATTAAACACCGGACGCGAAATGACGAATGACTGCAACAAATGAGCGAATGGTGAGGAGTTGGGCGCCGGCAGTTCGCGGAAGGAGATTACCAACGCTTGTGAAAACAACAGTCAGAAAGTTTAGATAAGGAAAGAAGGAAGCTTAAAATAATGAGAACACCTATATATATATATATATATATATATATATATATATATATATATATATATATATATATATATATATATATATATGGTATGTATGCATAGATATAAGTCTGTGTATGTGTGTGCATCTGTTGATGAATTTTGCAGATTTCATTTATTGTGAGAGGAGTCAATTAGCATAGCAAGAATAATTATAAAAATCGTAAAACAAAAAGCAATAAAATAAACCAAATAATAAGTAATACTGGTAAATAATATTAACACAAAAAATAAAAATAAAGAAAATAAAACACAGTAAATCGTTTTAACTTTGACTAAGCAAATAAATAGATTTAAATAAAATTTAAATGTATTCCATTTATTGTTGAGATATTTTCGTCCCTGTTCATACTTGCGATCTCAAGATTTGAAACACCCGCCATTTGAGAAAGAGGATCGTCCTCGAAATATATTATAGAACACTGTCACACACAGTACATCGCCGTGTAAAATCTTGACATTTCAGGTAAGCCTTATTATTGACAAAACATTAGTATATATATATATATATATATATATATATATATATATATATATATATATATATATATACACCGTATGTATACATATCTATATAGGTTTATATAATATCAATTGAGTTCGTTTTCCTTCCTCAACATCGACCACATTCTATCCCTTGCATTGTGACAACCTTCTAACACTTATTTTTATACATTACTTACACAATGCTTCAAGCAAACTACATTTTATTATATATATATATATATATATATATATAATGAAATATAGTTTGCTTGAAGCAAACTATATATATAAAAATATGTTAAGACTTGAAGAATATATATATATATATATATATATATATATATATATATGTTAAGACTCTCCTAGCCCGTCCTTGCCTCTGTACTTTTAGCTTTCAGCGGAGAGAGTGCTAGCAGTACTGGGCAAAAAGCTTATTCCTACTTTGCCTAGGCTGGGAGAGAGGTGAAATTCCTGTGACCATGGAGTGAGGGCGTACTGGCAGGTTTGATGGACTGGAAGCCGCGGCGTGATCTCTGCACTCAGGCGATTGGAGTACGATGGTCGTGCTCTTACTGAAGAACGACAGCATTGCAAAGCAGCTGCTCCGGTGATCGGGCAGCTCTATTCAGAGGTGCACTGCCTGCCCCAATCTGGGGATGTCCTAGAAAAGGTGGACTAAGCATTGCTCGTTCACACACACTCCTGGCCGGCTAGCCGCTGTCGGCGGGAATCCACAACAGCGGTACGAAGACAAAGAAATCAACCAAAAACCTTACTCTGGCATCGTGGAATGTCATGACCCTGATTGACAATGATGGTAGACCGAAACGAAGAACAGCCCGTCCCGAGAGCTGGACCGCTATAAAATTGACATTGCAGTACTACAAGAAACTCGATTTCCCGACCAGGGACAACTAAAGGAAAAAACTCATACCTTCTACTGGTCTGGTAAACCTTCTGGCGAGCGAAGAGAAGCGGGGGTTGCATTTGCAATCTCATACAACCTTGTGAAAGAACTGGAATCACTACCAACAGGGAAAAGTGATCGCCTCATGACAATGAGAATTCAAATTGGCAAGCAAAGATACCTGACAATGATCTCCGCATATGCACCAACGATGACAAATGACCCGGAGACTAAAGAACTATTCTATCAGTCTCTTGGCATTCTGCTTTCTGAGATCCCTGCAGCTGATAAACTCATTGTACTTCAATGCTAAAGTGGGAAAAGATCATGCAGCATAGCCACAAACAATTTGGAAAAGGAAAAATAAACTCGAATGGCGAACTTTTACTATTAAAGTGCTCCGAACACGGACTTGCTATAACAAACACGTTCTTCAACTATCCAGACAAATGGTACTGCTCGTGGAAACATCCGAGATCCAAGCACTCCATTATGTTGGATTATGTAATCACAAGAATAAAAGATCTAAAGGACTTTCGCAGTACCAGAGCTATAAGAGGAACTGAACGTTGCACTGATCACTACATGATCTGTGCCAGATGCACCATAAAACCAAAGCCTCCTGCGTTCAAGAAGAAAGGACCAAAACACCAAAGAAACTAAATACCGAATCACTAAAGGGCCAAAGTGTGAAAGACAACTTAGCACACAAAATATCTGATAGTTTCACAACAGCAACTGGCACCACAGAAGAACAGTGGGGAACACTGACAAATGCTGTGTTCACTTCTGCATCTGAAGTCCTTGGTAAATCAAGTAGGAAACATGCAGACTGGTTTGATGAATCCAACAAAAATATCATGGCACTCATTCAAAAGAAAAACCTGCTGTTTGAAAAGAACCTGAAAGAAAGATGCACAAGAGCAGCAAGGGACAAGTAAAAAAGTGTAAAATCTAAACTTCAAAGAGAACTGCGAAAAATAAAAGAAACGACTGGTGAACCAAAAACGCAGCTGAAATTCAGAACCTGGCAGACAGAAATGACTCTAAAGCGTTCTTTGCATCGTTAAAGGAAGTGCACCGACCACAGGGTGCCTGCTCTATACGGAGAAACACACGATAATGGAGAGATGGAAGGAACACTTCAAACTTCTGTTGAACCCAGAAACACGTGCGGAAGATGGAGCTGATAACATACCTTAACTGCCTATTATACACCAAATGGATGATTTACTAACAACAGATGAACTTGAAATGGCTATAAAGAGCACAAAGAACGGAAAGGCTGCAGGACCAGACAACATACCACCAGAAGTTTGGAAGCATGGTGGAGCAGCCCTGAGAAGTCAATTGCTACAACTTTTCCACAACATCTGGACATCAACAGCAGAAGTTCCCCAGGATTTCAAAGATGCCAACATTGTGACAGTGTATAAGAGAAAAGGGGACAGGGCAGAATGCGGAACCACAGAAGAATCTCCCTTCTGTCTGTTGCTAGGAAGATTATGGCCAAAATCCTACAGTATCGACTACAGGCCTTGGCTAAAGACATTCTACTGGAGAACCAATGTGGATTCAAGGCCAACAGATCCACACAAGATATTATCTTTGCCCTCCGACAATTACAGGAATATATATATATATATATATATATATATATATATATATATATATATATATATATAGTCGTCCACATATAGTACTGTTTCGCTGTTTCACAGCTCATCAGTGCATCTAGACAGGCAACTGCCTCAAGCTAGGATCGAAAGCCGACCGCCCAAATGACAGTCAAGGTTTCTTACCATTACGTTATACGGCTGCTGCTGTGAGGGTAATGAATAAATGATGTTTTTACAACGTCCAAATGCCTCCGCCCGATTTGTTTACACAAAGAGTGTCGCTTAATACGCTAATCGCAGTTTGTATATCACTTCACAATATGCTCAACCCAATATATATATATATATATATATATATATATATATATATATATATACATATGCTACCGTTTAATACTAAACTAAACGAACAGAAACACAATATGCCACCAACTGGATAAAGGAGAGTGCACTTTGCATACTTACATTCGAAAACGATTTTCAAAAATAATCCATGTGTCTATAGCATGCTTGTAATTGAAATGTTGATATATACCTACGAGGATTCTTATCGTAAAACAACGTTACATGAGGAAACCAACAGCATAATTGATCCCAAACAATAACTAAGTACTCTTACTAGAGGACTTTGAGAACTGAATACCCCATCAATATAGACAAATATATTCTATTGTTTGCATGTGTATGGTCTTTATACCGAAACATATAAAATTATATAAAATATATTTATATTCTAGTATTAAGGACAAGATAAACAACTCAAACGAAAGAATAACAGCCACCGAAATTAAGTTTATATATAAATATGAAAACCGTTGCCTGTGTAATTACTTCAGACACCGCGGTAGAGTGGAAAATGTAACTCCCAGTATACCATCTTTATTTAAATAATATAAATAAGCCTGTATATTTGTTACTAAGTAAATAGAGCTTATCAAGAAAATAGATGTGTAATGAAGTCGCTACCAAATAAGAAAAAAACAACAACAATAAAGAGCTAAGATAGGGAAATAACAGCGACGAGGATATAAGATTATTTCAGATCAAAGCGTAAATAAAGGGCAATAAATAATCGCGATGTAAAAACAATACTAATACCTCAACACTGCGACAGCTTAACCACACGGGATCGTACATCCTTCTCTTCTTTCACCCCCACTCTTACCCCCTCCATTCACGACATCTCTCTCCAAAACCTCAACTGTTTACATTCACAAAGTATACACTACAGTTTCTTTCAGAGCGTAAACCATAATCTCATATATTTTAGAAAAAAACAAACAAATGTAATCTAGACTCGTTTCAATATCGCCTCCTCCTTGATCTGATGAAGTGGTCTCTTTGAATTGAGATATCACTAAAAAATTTCCAATAATGTTTCTATAATAAACAGACTATATACCTGCTCTCTCCTCCATTGAACACTTTTTAATAATAACGCGGGGTTCATTAAATTTACATCAAGGAAACTAATTCATACGACTATTATACATGAATATTTATATATACATGTATATATATATATATTTATATATATATATATATATGTGTGTATACATAGTTGTATAAATATTTTCTTATGATTATAAGAAAGAATATACTACTTAGATATAGATTACATGGATTATATTTGGAATTGTTACGAATATTAAACTCAAAGGCTGTGATTTTTCACTTTTTCATTTAAATCCCAAAAAATGAAACAACACTCATAAACTTTTATCAGTCTTTTAAGCAGATATTAAAACTTATGAGTATGGATTCATTCTACAGCTTGCTATATATATATATATATATATATATATATATATATATATATATATATATATATATATACAAATTATTAAGCTATACTTATACGTATCTCATAGTATTTTATTATATACTAGCAGTTCCGCACGGCTTTGGTCGGGCCCTATGTACTGTTCATAAGATTATGTGCATATGTATATATTAAAAAGTGTGAATATGTAAAGTAATGCCTTTCTATATAATAGTCTTCCCTAACTACCATAGAGAAAAGACAGACAGACATTTTCACTTTTATAGACACACACACACACACACACACACACACACACACACACATATATATATATATATATTTATTGGATGCAATATATAGTAATGATTTCAAAAGTATTAAAAAAAAGAAAAGACTCATACGCCACCACCGAGAATTGAAACCAAAACGTTCAGCTCACGATTTATTTAGCCTTTGCCGTCAATGACTGGACAGTGAAAACATGTTTACTGCAAGGCTAAAAATTAAAACATGAACCAATAGCTACTACGTTATGTATTCGTAATGGCGGCGTTCGACCTTCACCTGGCAAATTTCATTGTTTTTAATTTTCACACTTTTGCACCGATTTTTCCGGGCCAAAACCCAAATATAAAGTTTTGCATGGATTCAAATACCTTATATATGAAGTTTCATGTCGGTAGACCAAAAACTCTAGAAGGAGTTTGGTAGGCAAAATTTGTTAAACAAAAATATATACGTATACATAAATATATATGGAAACAATTTTGTGTTTACTATAAACTTTTTATGCAAATTTTACTCAAGTATAAATTATATAGAATATAATTACACGTAATAGTTAACTAAAAAGAATCATCCCATAAGAAAACCGAAACAACCAATAGGAATGCATTAAAATGAATGCTTAAAAGAATATGCAAATTAGCTAGATCTTGTACTAGTGAATGCAATTCCACAACCCATATATAAGAAAGTTGTATTTTGGAGAAGGTCTTTGGTCAAATCAGTTTGAATCTATAATACTTTGTTCATCACACAATTGTTGGTTTTGCAAGTTAAAATCTATGGCAAATGATATTGTATGAACATCAATCTGATTAATCTAAATATATATATATATATATATATTATATATATATATATATATATATATATATATAGAGAGAGAGAGAGAGAGATATTATCATATATATATTATCATATATATACTATATATCTCTGTCTCTACGTATGAACATCAACCTGATTAATCTAAATATATATATATATATATATATATATATATATATATATTTAGATTAATCAGGTTGATGTTCATACAATATCATTTGCCATAGATTTTAACTTGCAAAACCAACAATTGTGTGATGAACAAAGTATTATAGATTCAGTCCGATGTGACCCACGACCTTCCCCAGATGTTAGATAAAGGAAAAGAATATGGCGACTTATACCGCCTGCAGAGGGTAGGAGGTTTTATCTACCGAAACGTTGTACAAATAACACTTATTATGAGAACACTGGTCCGACTAATACAAAGAATACAAACAATCAATCCTCAATCAACCAAAATTCAAAACTAATTCTTTAATTTTCACTAAAAATATATTCTAATCATCATCTATTATAACAGAAACAAATGTCCAGCAGCGTCAGAAAGAAACAGAAAGCAACAACAACAAAAAATGAAATCGTTTTGCTTTATTAATCATGTATATAGAAAAATAAGAAGTTCCTTGACACAATGGTTTATTCTTTATTTTCTTTGGGATACGAAATAAATTCTTTAAAAGTAAATTAATCAAACTCGCTAACATGATAACAATCAATAAACTTATCAGAAATCAACTAATAAATTGCAGGGTCGCCTTCGATAGAATTATTTGGAGGAGGACCTGAACGATCTCATGAAAATAGCTAATCACCATAAAATTGACAATTCCGAGTTCAAATCTAACGTTTTCATATAATGCTATTCTATTCGTTTAATACTATTAATAGAAATATATTTCAATATATAATTATTTTTATTAGAATATGTATCTTCTAAGATTATGTAAATGTATAATTCTTTTTATTTGAATATGTATATTCTAATTTTATATATTCTAATATTATATAAAAATCACTTTTTATGTGCGAGTTCCTTGCTTATAAGTTCCGAAACGGTTGAGTTTATAATTTGCAAATTTCACACAAAGCTAATTTATATGTCTGCCAGATATGTTTTGTACAGAAATTTATCAAAGTATCGAAAATCGAAAAAAAAATACGATCTTTAAAATAGCATTCTCTCATATAAATAAAAATAATAATTTTTATAAGGTAATATTTCATGTTCCACCATCCAAGGGAGATAATAAAATTTCACCAAATAATTTCTTCTTTAAAAAAAGATTTATTATAATCTGGAAATATAGCTTAGTGGTGAACATTCGACTACAGATCGAATGATCCCTGTTCACGCCTGGCTGCACCTCAGTATTTTATTTTAATTTTTTCCTTCTTAATGAGTTCAATTTACAATAAAAGATGAGTAACCATTTAAAATTTCCGCAAATCATTTCTTCGTTTGCTTATTTTAAAACTAAAAGTGAATTTTCTATGCGCATAAATTAAAATATCATATTTAAGCGTATTGTACAAGTGCACACACACACGCACACACACGCACACACGAATTATTGCAAATAGTCAGGAATAAACAGTTTAAAAGCCTCCAAATAACACATAAGGAGATTTTTTTTAAAGCATATATAATGTAAACTGTAGACAGTTTAATGGCTGACAAAACACAAATTTGGAGGTTTTTAAGGATAAAAAATTGTAAAATATTTTTGACTCCTGATGGGGGTATGAGACGAATGGATTCGCCATTTTTTAAATTTAATGTATCATTGAATTTTACACATCTAACCCTTTTTATGGCATTTTGAGCAGCGAAGTAGATTAAGTATGCCGGGCTATTTTTTATCGTAACCTACGAAAGTACCTTTTTCGCTTTTAGTATTTAGTTTACTGGTGTTTTCTATAAATACAAAACAATCAGAACCAAATAGATGCATTCTGTTCATTTTAGGTTTTACACCGCAAAACGCTTCATACGGCGTTTTTCCTAGCCTCTTATTGAACAATCTATTTCTGATATATGTTGCTGCCATTAAAGCGTATGTCGATAAACTATGCGCTAATTTTGATTCGATAAGTAGGCATCTTGTCATCTCAAAAAGGGTTTGTCATGCCCTTTCAGCGGTGCCATTTCGGAAGGGGGAATACGGCGCTGATTTCTCGTGTTTAATACGGTGGTTAATTAATAGAAATTCAAAGTCTTTACTAGTAAATCCAGTCCCATTGTCTGAGCGAATACATTTTACTGAACCGTACGGGGCAACATCAGCTAAATATTTCTTAGTGGTGAGGATAGTGTCGGATTTGTTTTATTAGAAAATAAACCATAATTAAACCGGAAAAATCATCAATAAAGTTCAAAACGTACCTTAGATTATTTCTCTCCATCGAGCTGATCGGACCTGCCAAGTCATAGTGCACAAGTGAGAGAATTTTCGCTGCCTTTTTGTCTGGTGTTTTGCTTATATATTTTGTCATTTTCCTCTGTGCACAAACATCACAATTTGGGAGATCGTCTGAAGGTATTATTTTCATGCCTTTGACTAAATTTGGTAATTTTTTAATATCAGATGTATTGCAGTGTCCTAGAATTTTATGCCAGGTTTCTAAGTCGTGACAGGCAGTTTTTGAGGGAACCATACCTTTTTAAATAATATAGTCGGCCATTTTCTTTAATGTCAAATACGGTTCCATTGGGGTACATCAATTTTGATGTATTTTGGCCAAATTGTATATTCGCGCCTTGTTTAATTGCAGCCTGCACGGAAAATATGTCTTGCTTAAATGTAGGTATAAAGAGAGCATTTTTTAGAATACAGTTACAGATTTCGCCATTATTATTTTTTATGGATATTTTAGCATTGCCCCTTTTCAAGACTATATCATTTATTTGACTACCGTCGGCAAGTTCGACAAAATGACTTTGAGGATTAAAGTTTGAATCAAAATGAATAAAATCAGATTCCTTGGTGATAACGTGCGCTGTAGCACCACAGTCTACAAGGAGATTTTTTTACCCTTTGTGGTATTATCAAAGTTACATGTGAATAGAAATGTATGTTCTTCCTCAAAGTTCTCAATGTTTTTTACGGAGTCCATTTTAGAGCGTTTATATCGACATGGGAAACTTTTGTGGCTGGGTCGTCCACAATTATAGCAGATAATTTTATTCTTTTTCTTGGGAAAATTACTTTTGGAGAATACGTTGCGGTGAGTTGTGTAATTTGGTGGTGTCTGCTTTCGAGAAGCATTTTTGAACTTCATAATATTGCTGAAGTTATCATTGTCCACGAGCATACGATTAGTCTCTTCGAAACTGCACAATGCCACTTTAAATTTGCTAAAATTTATGGGTTTGTCTTTCTGAGTTATGACAGTTGTAAATGGTTTAAAATCGGCTGGAAGTCCCTTGAGGGTCATTGATATCAGCAAGCTATCGCTTATTATTTCACCTGAGAGTTTTAAGGCATTTGCGGTTGTTTCTGCCCTTATAACGTAGTCGGTAATCGTTTCATCCTATTTACGTTTCAGAGACGTTAGTTCTGTATATAGGGATATTATTTTCGGTTTCCCTTTTGATAAATAATGTTCTCTTAATATGTTCAATGCTTTCCTTTCATCATCCAATGCGTCTCTTATAATCAGAGACAGACTTCTATCGTCTAAACATTGAATCAGTTCTTCAAAAACAGTCGCGTTCTTTTCGAGAAATTCGGGGTCGTTTGGATTCTCTGTTGGAGATTGTATGACTTTGTGTAGTTTTCGAATCCTAAGATATCCCAGAAATTTTACCTGCCACAATTCGAATTTAGATTCGGATCCGTCAAAGAAAAGACGGTGGCTGGACGCATAACCTGTTAAGTTTTGAGACATTGTATTGAACAAAGATGGCGGCGTAGTTCAGATCAGTAACCAAGATGGCGACCAAGAATAAAATGCGGTCCGTGGCGTAGTTAACGGCGAACTGATTGAATCCAAAATTCGACAATTTTTATAATAATTTTTAAACGTTTCCATTGGTTGTTTAGCACAGCCGTTGGTTATAAAAATGAATGGCGAATCCATTCGTCTCATGTAAAATTTTAAAAGCCTCTAAATAACACATAAGTAGATTTTTTTTATAGAAAATATAATGTAACCTGTAGACAGTTTAATGGCTGACAAAACACAAATGTTAATTGCTTATTTCGTTTTTGGCATTTTTTTAATTTAGAATTGTTCTTAGATATGTTTTGTAAATCAAGTGTGGTTTTTAAGGAAAGAAGAAGTAATGCTTATCAGTGTCAGTGGTTGTATAAGAAAAATGAACATCTACAGTATATTTGATGTATAAATGTAATCTCCGCTTGTAAACATTGTCTCGATGTGTCGCATTTGTTTAATATGTTTGTATTTTGTATTTTCTTCTGTAAAACGATTGCCCCTTGTATAGAGTGTAGCCATTTTTGTAAATATCTAGAGCGTTCGTTTTTATAATAAGAACAGCTGTACCCGGCCACGCGTTGCCGTGGCTCAGTTTGTTAAAATGGAACACATTCCTCAGGAAAAATTGCATTTTGTTCGTTTATTTACTTTTATTATTTTTTGCAATTTCTTTTATTAATAAAAGTTGTTGTTCCCCCCCCCAAAAAAAAAATAATTTTTTACCATAAATTTTTAGGTGAAAGTTTTTTGTTTATTTTTGCAGGAAAACTTGCACATTTTTTAAAAGAAATTTGGCAGTAAACGTTTCTTTTTGAAAACGGAATTTTTATTATAAAAAGAACAGATGAATGCTTTATATGAACATTGTAAATAGTTAGGTGAAAGTAGAGAAAAGTTTGATTTTTTTTCAAGAGACTGTACAAATTATTTTTTTCAACAGATGTTAAGAAAAACAGAAAACATACTCCCATCATTAATTATGCAAAAGATAAATAAAGTGGAAAACTTTCTGTTATTAATGTTTGCTAAAAAATAAATACAGTAAACTTCGCTGAAGTGTTAGCATATGCTGCATCTTAAAAAGTTGGTTTATACTGACAATTAAATAAAATAAACGCCTAAAAATTAGTAAAAATAAGTAAAATCATGAATGACGGCCCTTGGGGGGCAAGTAAGTAGGAACAACACAATCATTTGTGTAAAATAATTAATATTCGATAAATTGTAAACAATAACAAAAATACCTGATACCAAATGCAGTAAAATTCAAGTATACGTGCTGAAACTGTGTTTAAGTTATTTTTATTTCAATTCTTTTATTAAAAGTTGTCTTTCCAACAATTAACTGGTTGCATGTCGTTTAACCATTGGGGATTTCACTCTTAGAAAATTGTATAAAAAATCTATGACTATCACTAATCTAAATTTGGGAGTGCAACTCGAACTTAGGGTTAGTGGTAGATAAGTCATTTGTTAGGTGTGTCAGAAATTTCGGGAAAAATATTGAATCATTCCACCCCGTTTTCCAAGCTTATAACTCCTCGAAAAATGTAATTCAAGCCCTAATTATTTTTCAAATTAAATTGTCTCATTAAAGAAAACAAAAAAAAACAACAAAACAAACAACCTGTTTTTTTTTTTAAAGGATTTAAATTTCGGACTTTACAGGTAAATTTCTAAAAAAACTACTTTTTTTTGTTTTAAATTTGAATATATTATTTATTGATCTTCAATTTGTGATATATAAAACTTTGATGAGTAAATTAATTATTTACTTTTTAATAGACATTTGAAAATGGAGGGGGCTTGAATTAAAAAAAAACGTTTGTCTAAAATATTATATTCGGTTTATTGGAAATAGCATTGAATCAATAGAAAAATTTTGATAGATTTTTAAAGTTTAAAAATTGAAAATACTGAGCTCGTAAAATTCAATTAATTTCATTACTGTTTTAAAAAAAAAATTAAAAAAATATTTATATTACTTTTTATACAACTTTAATAGTTTATTTTGGAAGTATAATCCATAAAGAAAATAAACAACCCACTTTTAAAAGAGAAATTACGAGTTTTTTTTATACTTTATTCGCAGTTTCGTGTTAAGGGTATCAAAAATTCATGCAAAAATTCTGATACACCTGGTCATTTATTTACAACTTTTGAGAAATTAAGCCTCCTTACTCCTTAAGTGATAAGCGGGTATTTGGTAATTATTTTTTTTTTATTCAGTTATTCAGTGTGTAAAATCCACTTTGAACAACATAGTTGGAAATTAGAAAAATAAAAAAAATAAAAAATTGTTTTAGCATGTTAAAAATATTTAGGTTGGTAGATAATTAAGTTCTACTGTGTTTGGTATAAGTTTTTTTTTTGCTGTTATTTCTTGCTTTTTAGAATTTTTAACTAAGGGGGGTTGCTTAGATCGTATTTTAAACTAAACTACGGAGGTTGGAATGCCCCCCTAAAATGTACTTGGAAAAATCGATTTTATAGCGAGATTTAAGATGGTTAACCGAAAAAAAGGTGAAAAATAAAACAAATAATCAATGAATAATTGTTACCAAAGGCAATAAATGCTACTTTTTTATTTTCATGAATGAGTTTATTTTATGTTTTAAAGTATTTTCAAGCGCTTTTCTTTATTTTTTAATCTAAAATTGCGGGTGTGTGGGTGTGAAATATCTCCAGATTTTCTAGAATTCCCCGCTAGATTGCAAACGATATCTCCAGATCTAGCGGGAAAACAGCTAAATTTGAAACACTGGTCACGTGACGGCAAGCGGTGATAAATAATTGTCCATAAATAAAAAATATGGCCTATCGGTACAAAGAAAACCACCTATTCATTATAGAAAAAATAAGTATAACGTTACAATTAAAAAAAGATATATAAAACACGCATGTATACAGTAAACATATTATACCAAAATGTCGAAGCAATCATTTATTTAGTTATTTAGAATATTAATTACGAACGAACCAAGAGTTACATTTTTATATATATAGATTAGATTCTGGAATTAACGAATAGTCAGTTTCATCCAATTGGCGGAATGTGAGAAGGGAGAATTTATTATTTTGGAATCGGGAAATGGAAGGATTATGTTAAGACTAGGACTGTATGACCCAGTTAATAAGGATTAAACCCTTTTTGCCTCGAAAGTGTAGGAATCCTCTAGACGATGACTGGGAGCGGTAAAAGTATTTGTATTGAGAGGGGAAAATACGAACTAATTTCTGTAAAGTTGGAATTTCTGCAATGAAAATGTTATATAGGAGAAGGAGATAAATAGTAGTAATTATTTTAAACATACATATTACACACACACACATATACATACATATATACATGACTACTTCATTTAATCATATAAATTAATATACGAAAGTATTATTTTGTGTAAACTTTAAGTATTTACTTCAAAAGTGCTCAATACATAAGTAGAGCTAGGTATTAAGTTATAAAAATATATATGGCAATTAATCTACACAGGATATTTTGCGTTTAGCTCCTGAAACAGTTGAGCATAAATTTATACTTTCGTATATTAATTTATGTGATTAAATGAAGTAGTCATACTTAGCTTCTGAAGCAATTGAGCACTCTTAAAAGAATTTATTTTATTACACCAAAAAATAGATATGGAAAGGGTTAATTTCGAAAAATCGCTAAAAAACACCCTCACACCTAGCAAGCATAGCTATATTATTAAATTAATTAAAAAAACATATGAACTAATACGCCGAATGCGATGACGAGCAAATCTCTTCCTTAAAAATGAAAACGTAAACAAAAAGGAATCCTATGGTTTTAAAATCGTAAAAATGCGAAAGCAAAAAACCTTTGAAAATAACCTTTTAAATGAAATTAAAAATGTAGAATTCCACAATCAACAGAACCATTTCCAACGGAAACTACACAAAATCGTTAGAAACATAAACAACTCTAATAAAATCTTTGTAAACGCAGATAAAACTAGAATTTTTTTATGAAATAGATAAACAAAAATAGAACAACTAATCACAGAAAACATTACAAAAAACTACAAAAATCTGGATACAAACGAATGCGATTACATAGATATAATAAATACTGAAAGTAAATAAATCACCGATTAATAAAGAATTAGCAATAAAGTTGGAAAATTGAAACCTAGAAAAGCATACATTTTGCTCAAAGACCTCAAAAGTGACTTCACTCGCTTGATAAACCCAACTAAACTAGAAATAGGTAGAATTAGCAAAGCAATACTTTCTAGAGTAAACAAACAAATCAAACAAGACCTAGAATTAAACCAGTGGGAAAATACTGCCGAAGGAATCACTTGGTTTAAAAATATAGAAAACAAAAAACAATGTACGTTTAGATAGTGTGACATCATAGACTTCTATCCCTCGTTATCCGAAGAACTTTTCAACATTGCCCTGGAGTTTGCCGAGGCATAAACCGATATATCCTCGGAAGAAATCCACATTATTAAAAAATGTAGAAAATCAGTTCTAGTAAATAACAATAACCAATGGATAAAAACTAAAATGACAAATTCGTTTGATTCGGCGATGGGTGACCTGGATTGTGCAGAGGCATCAGATCTTGTGGAATTATTCATTCTATATACCCTCACGAGCATATTTGATACTATGGATATCGGTCTACATAGAGATGATGGACCAGCTATAATAAAAGACTCCAACAAAGTCAAAGGGGATAACTTTAAGAAAAACATATACAAGGAAATTAAAAAAATAAGGCCTAAAAGTAGACGTACTAGCTCACATAAAAACAAAAAAGTTCCTGAACGCCACGTTAAATTTAGATAAAAATACATATGAACCCTACTTAAAAGATAACGCTAATCCAATATATGTAAACCCTAAGTCCAATCAGCCACCATCAATTATAAAACAGATCCCTAACTCGATCGTAAGTAGACTCAGCAATAATTCAAGCGATGAAAATATATTTAATCGATCAATCAACATCTACGAAACAGCCATAAAATAGTGGATACAAAAATATTGATATCAAATATAAACAGCAAAACACCAATAAAAATAAAATTAAAAATAAAAGAAAAAGAAATATAATCTGGTATACGGCGCCATACAATCAAATGTTAAAAATAAAATTGGCAAGAAATTTCTAGATCTCATCGAAAAGCACTTCCCCGTAACCAATCCTTTACACAAAATTTTCAATAAAAATAACCTTAAGTTATCATACAGTTGCTTTGAAAATTAAGATATAATAATTAAAGCACATAATAACAAAATATTAAATAAGAGCAATGAAAACAACAACAAAATAAACAATAAAAAATGAACAACATTTTGTTTATCTTTTAAATAATAATAATAATAATAATAATAATAATAATAATAATAATAATAATAATAATAATAATAATAATAATTTCAGTTAGAAAAGCTTACTTTGTTCGTTTTTTTTAACTCCTCTGCCGATGTTGCTTTTGGCCAGAAAAATGTACGCAAAAACAGAAACGGACGGACTTTGTTAACAATGTCCACGAACTTGCTGATTTAATACCCGAATTTTTAATCGACCTATACTTTTAATTGGTTTTTCATCCACTCTATATATTTAAACTTATCATCACCTAACGTCGTTTACTGTATATTTTAGTTTTCACTTTTAATTGTTATTTTCGCTCCTTCGCACTTTTACTTCAATACCTGAAGATGATTCGTGAGCGAATCGAAAACCCTCGTAACAGCAAGAACTATGGAACATTTATTAATATTTAGAATTTTGATAAAAAAAAGATTATAGGAAAAATCGAAAAATTAAAAAAATAATCATAAAGCAAAGTGTCTCCGTTGCATTTAATAATACAATTATATATATATATATATATAATTGTAAAGAAGTGAACCATAATATATATACATATATATATAATACATATATATTATATATATATTATATATATATATATAATATATATATATATATATATATATATATATATATATATATATATATATATATAATTGTAAAGAAGTAAACCATAGCGGAAATTCAGTCGACTAAAATAAGATGGAAAACGGGGTGAGGAAAAGGGGGAAAATGGGGTGAGTAACATGTAACAAATGTACAATTCAGTAAAATAAATAAGTCGATTAAAAACAAGATCGTTAAAATACACCCGAAGCGCTTTTCGTTCAGACTAACTTTTCAAGGATATAAGTCTGAAAATTATTTTATTTTTTTTTTAGAATATTTGGTAGTGGAATGGAGTAAGAGCGGAGGAGAGGTTAAAAAAAACTGTGACTACCACATATATATATATATATATATATATATATATATATATGTGTGTGTGTGTGTGTGTGTGTGTGTGTATTATGTATGTATATGTATATATCTATGTATATATATATATATATATATATGTGTGTGTGTGTGTGTGTGTGTGTGTGTGTGTATATATATATAATTATCTTTATTGGTACCCCTCCAGTTTTCATTGCTCTTCAACCTTTTGATTAAAAAACAATAGGTATTAATTTTGTAGCGATTCCCTTATGTATGAGAAAAAAAATGAGATGCCCTGTATCATAAATAGAAAAAAACAAATCAAAGATATAAATAAATTATTAGAAACGAAAGCTTTACCCGTTTCATTCGCATCAAAGAACGTTTTTAGAATTTACGACAATTTTTTATTTATTAAAATAGCGGCGAAAAGACGCACAACAGGATGTTTTGAAAACGTGTGTCACTATTTTTGCTGTTATTTCAATGAATTTTAAAAACGTAAAGAATACAATTTAACAGAGAGAAAGGCGCAGATAGAGATAAAGAGATACATGTATGTTCTATATGAAGAAGGGTTATAGAAAATAGTTGGTTGATGGCGGGAGTTGAGAAATAGTAATGACGATAGCGTTGATACAGGAGAGAGAGAGAGAGCGAGAGAGTGAGCGAGAGACAGAGAGTGAGAGAGAGTGAGAGAGTGAGAGAGAGTGAGAGAGAGAGCGAGAGTGAGAGAGAGAGAGCGAGAGAGAAAGTGAGAGCGAGAGAGCGAGAGAGAGAGTGTGAGAGAGAGTGAGGGAGAGACCGAAAGTGAGAGAGAGAGCGAGAGAGAAAGTGAGAGCGAGAGAGTGAGAGAGAGAGTGTGAGAGAGAGAGTGAGAGAGAGAGCGAGAGAGAGAGAGAGAGAGAGAGAGAGAGAGAGAGAGAGAGAGAGAGAGAAAGCAGAGTTGAAATTTTGAAGACAGACGGGGATGTTTCAAACGAGGTCAAAGATCTTTAAGTATCTTAATCCTTAGTCGAAGAAGTTTATCGCCATAAAAATCTAAAATCTTCGACAGACAAACAGTAACGAGATTAAAAGTTTCCCCCTTTGTTTCCGAATCTGTGGAATTTTCCCTGATTGTCTAAGATGGCACATCAAAAGGAACCGAACTCTACATCCCTATACCAACAATCATGCATACTGCTAGTCTTAAGTACGTATATAAGTATACGTGTATACTATTCACTTTAATTGTTTCACGATAAAGTATGATTAATTCATTTATATATATATATATATATATTATATATATTATATATATATATTATATATATATCTTATATATATATATATATATATATATATATATATATATATATATATATATAGTGTTATAATGGAATAATTTCAGGAGGAAATCCGGGTATGAGAGCTCAATGTGGTAAACAGAGCAATAACATAAAAATATAACACGGAAATTACATAATTGTCGATGCAATAATTTATTTCAACCTTATGGTATTTTCAAGCATCTAAACTAGACAATTACATTTTTGATACTGAAATAACATACCATAAGGCTGCAATAAATTATTGCATCGACAATTATGTAATTTCCGTGTTATATATATATATATATATATATATATATATATATATATATATATATATATATATATATATATATATTGGATGTAATGATAAAAGTGTCGCCCTAGGTACGATGACATGATTACATTTCTGTTTGGTAAAAACCAGTTTTTCTTTCTTTTTTTTTTTTTTGTAAACAATCTACTAGTTGCTAAGTTGTGTACAACTCCCAAGAGCGATAGGAGCCTTCTATCATTCTTGAAAGTGACACAATATTAAACGAGCGAGATCGGAGAAGTGCTACTGATCCAAGTTATGACAAGACCGTTGCCAGCACCCTCAAAATTTATCTCTGGATTGCAAGGAATGACAGGGGCGTGTCCAGATTAATGAAAAGTTTCCAGCCACGGATATGATCTTTGGTGTTGTTTCAAATGAGGGTCATATCATGCTAACTCACGTCTTTTAAATCGGCTTGAAAGTCAACACCAAAATGTACCTAGTAGTGCTGAAGAGTATGATGATAACCTAGTGCAGTCAGGCCGCTGGCAGACCCTGGGTGTGGCAGCAGAACTCGGCGCCAGCTTCAAAAGGAGTGCTACGACTTTGTACCCTTCTCTTACTGGCCCCTTTCCTTCCTCGACCTGACCCCTTTGGGCTACTTCGTTTGGTCATACTTCGAGAACATCACCAGGATGACCTCCCACAACACCAAAGGCAGCCTAATTGCCGCCATCCACCGAGTATTCGCCAAGTTCCTGCCGGCGCTTGTGGAAAAGGCATGCTACCAGTTCCGGACCTGTATTGAGGCGGTAATTGAGTCTGAATGCGGCTACATTGAATAGATGTCAGCTTTTCTACATTATCAAGTTACCTGAATTGATTTTTTCAATAAAAGTTTTAAAATAAACTGTGATATTGTTTTTAGGGCGACATTTTATATCGTTCACCCTCTCTCTCTCTCTCTCTACACACACACACATACACACACACACACACATATATATATATATATATATATATATATATATATATATTCCTGACTGCAAACGTCTTCTGAATTCTGTTGAGTAGTTAGTGTACTTGTTCATCTCTAGGTAGATCGCATGTGTCACTATTTAACATTTTATGCGGCTTTCAAAATTCTATACTAATATTTTGTATATAGTCATAACAATAGATGCAATGTTCATTATAATCACTTCAATCATTACGAAGTCTCAATAGTTTGTTTAATTTTGAGCTTCTAACTACTTGCCCAACCCGAAGTCCGATACTGTAATCTAGTTTATTATTTTACCTAAGTTTACAAAAGAATGTCTTTCACTAAAATTGTATTCTTAATCGTATTAGCAAAAATAACAGAAGCGTTATCCGGTCATAATCAGTCAAACATCATCATCATCATCATCATCATCATCATCATCATCATCATCATAATAATAATAATAATAATAATAATAATAATAATAATAATAATAATAATAATAGTTGTCGTCATTCTGCGAATGTTGGCCAACTTCTTAATTTCAGAAACTCAAATAACATGACGCTGAACAGGTAAGTATAACCTCTAATTTCAGGGAACAATATGATACCTAACAAACACAACACAGCCGTGATAACCATGAAAATGGGGGAAAAAACAAAGAAAGAAATGGACAACAAAAGAGAATAGACTCGTAATTAAATGCCATTATAGAAGTCATCCTGAATATAGATATGGAGGTTATCGGAAACGAATGAAAGAACTATGGGACCTCTCCAGTGACCACCAAGCGACAGAACAAAGAATTGCGGACCAAGCAAGACTGATACTCAAGAAAGGTTGGCTCTCTAAACTAGAACTAGTAGAAATTCAGTGAAAAATAAATGATGAAACTGTGAAGCCTCACAAGTAAAAACACCAAAGGCCCAGGACCTACGAAGACCGAAGTCTACAAACGTTGAAACCGAGAACAATGAAACAAAACTAACGGAGAATGAAGCAAATGAAATAAATAAAATAACACAGTTCATGAATGAGGAAAAAACAAAACTCCCATCGTTAAGGAACCAAGAGCAGAAGAAATTAAAAACATAAACAGAGAAGGTTAACAAGCTCCTCCCACACATTCTAACAAACACAATCACAAACAACCTCATTTACGCAGGCGCCAAAATGGGAAGTATGAATCTCCAATCAGAAAAACAACTGAGGACAAGATAACCGACAAAACCTGGATGGGAAATAAGACTAGAAACCCAAATACAGAAACATAAAAAAGAAACCAAAATGATCAACAGAAAGAAAGAAATGTGGAGACCACGGAATATTGGAAATGTAACTAGCAGGGAGAGGCTTAACAAGAAACATGAAGAACTGGACCAAAAAAAAATAAAAGCAAAAGAAACGAGATTGAGACGATATAGATATAAATCTGAACAATGAAAACAAAACAGAACATTCGAAACTAATGAACGCCAATTCTACCAAAATGTGAACGGAGCAAAAACAGAACAACCAAATCCGACAGAAACAAAACTCTAGTAGAGTAACATATGGGTAGGGCGACGAGATAGCAATAGAAATGCCGAATGGCTGAAAAACGTAAAAGAAGAGTTACAACAAATCGAAGAAGGAACAGTGAATGAAATCAGCAAGGAAACCTAAAGAAAACCATAGGAAAAATGGCAAACTGGAGAGCACCAGGGCACGGCGGGATACATGCAGACTGGTTCAAAAAATTCACAACCTTACACGAAAGGCTAGCCCAAAACCTGAGAAGATGTATACAGAAAGCAAGTGTGCCAGACTGGGTGACAAAAGGTAGAACCACTCTTCTACAGAAGGACACGGAGAAAGGAACCGTCCCCAGCAATTATAGGCCAATCACATGCTTACCCACCATGTGGAAGATATTGACAGCACAACTGAGGGAACAAATCTACCACTCCCTGAATAACCGTGGACTCATACCCGAGGAGCAGAAAGGATGCCAAAAAGCAAAAAGAGGAACACATGATCTGCTATATATAGATCAAAAGATCCTAGACGAGGTAAAAAGGAGAAAGAATGGCATGGATCGACTACAAAAAAGCGTACGGCAGGATCTCACAAGCATGGATAATAGAATGCCTAAAAATGTATAAAATACCAAGCAGGATCACCAACGTAATAGAAAATTCAATGAAAACATGGAAACTAGAACTGACAGATGATGGACAACACATAATAGAAATTAACATACAAAGAGGCATCTTCCAAGGGGACTCACTATCACCACTACTGTTCATCATAGCCATGATGCCCTTGAACAGCATTCTGAGAAAGTGCCAAGCCGGATACAAGTTTCCCAATACAGAGGAAAAAATGAACCACCTGATGTACATGGACGATCTGAAACTTTTTGCAAAGACCGACGAGGAGCTAGAGACACTAATTAACAGTACAAGGATCTTCAGCCAAGATATCCAAATGAAATTTGGAATGAAAAAGTGCGCACTACTAGTTATAAAAAAGGGAAAACTGGAAACGACAGAAGGCATGGTACTACCCAACCAAGCAGAAATGAGGGCACTAGGAGAACAAGACGACTATAAATACTTGGGAATTCTGGAAGCGGACACCATCAGAGCAACAGAAATGAAAGAGAAAATTGGAAAGGAATACCTCAGGAGAACAAGAAAACTGCTGGAAACTAAATTATATAGTAGAAACCTAATAAAAGGTATAAATACATGGGCAGTGTCACTAGTGAGATACTCTGGACCGTTTATAAGATGGACAAAAGAAGAAATGAGACAGCTCGACCAGAAAACACGGAAACTCATGACCATTAATAATGCACTACACCCAAAGGATTATATTGACAGACTCTACGTAAAAAGGAAAGACGGCGGGAGAGAACTGATCTGTATAGAAGACTGTGTGAAGGACACGAAAAAAGAACTAACAAAATGCATAATGCAAAACACTGATAGGATAATTATGGCAGCAAGAGACACGGAGAAAACCAACAAAACAGAAAACAGAGAGACAAATGACAAAACAAGAAAAGAGAAATGGGGAGAGAAACAACTCCACGGAAGATTCATAAGAATGACAAAAGATGAGAATAACGAAAACACCTGGACATGGATGCGAAAAGGACATATAAACCGAAAAACTGAATCTCTAATAACTGCAGCACAAGATAAATCGATAAGAACCAACCATATCAAAGCAAGGATCGATAAAATACAAGAAAACAGCAAATGCAGACTCTGTGGACAAAGAGACGAAACGATAAACCATATAGTCAGTGAATGCAACAAACTGGCCCAAAACGAATACAAAAAACAGGCATGACCAAGTGGGGAGGGCGGTGCACTGGTAATTGTGCAAACGGCTGCATTTTGAGCATACAGATAAATGGTACAAGCATAAACCCGCAACAGCACTCGAAAACGAGAACCACAAAACTCTATGGAACATGGACATACAGACGGACAAATCCATCCAAGCGAGAAGACCAGATGTCTTAATAATTAACAAGAAAGAAAAATCCTGTCAAATTGTAGACTTTGCTGTCCCAGCTGACCACAGGGTGAGCATGAAAGAAAAGGAGAAACGAAGCAAATACACAGAGCTAGCCAGAAAGTTAAAAGGGATTTGGATGATGAAGAAAATCCAAATAGTACCGATAATAGTAGAAACACTAGGAACAATATCGAAAAACCTGGAAAAAAGAATGGCAGAAATTGGAATCAGAGGAATAGCTTCAAAAATACAACGCCTAACGATAATGAAAACGGCTTAAATATTAAGGAAAACCCTTGAATGCGGAGAATAACACAAGACAATATAACGAAAGAGGCGTTACAGGGAATGAAGAACACCGAAGCTGCATATCTACAAGTTCTACACCCCCATCATGCATCCTCTCCATTGTTTCACCACCGTTCCCTCCAATAGGAAAGTGATACCAAAGAGCAGAGAAAGGTCAAGGAGGATGGAAAGACCGAGGAGGGAGCACTGGCCAGACCTCCGCTGAACAAGTGCAAAGAGAACTGGGATCTTGGGGAGTCTTAGTGCCTCTGAAATTCCAGTATAAACAAATGGCCATTGCCAGCGAGAAAACAATGGTAAGCAGCTGTTGCGATGATGCAAATTTATTTGCAAATGCTATCGAAAGAGGTGGAGAGAGCTGGACGTCTGGGGAGACTTGTTGTCACTCAGCTTCCAGAGAACACCACATGTTTCCAATCAGATCGATTGTTGACTTGTGTGAAAGCTCCATGTGAGCCAATAATAATAATAATAATAATAATACGTAACCTAAAGTTTCTGACTTTTTATAGATGAGATTTGATTATTCGGTCTATTGTTCTCATCTTGATTATTATTTTCACAACGTTTCGGCCGACGTAACCGCTGATATTCTTCGAGTGTATCTTGCCGAACTCAGGAATGTTTCCGTCAAACTCAAGTCCACCGGGTAGCATGTTTTCTTTCAGTAATAATTCTCAATTGTATTCTTAGTATCATCGGTACTGAGGATTAAGCCGCTAGAAAAGTTAGAACTGAAGTTTACCTTGTAGTTTATGCATTATGGCGCAGGTCATTGACCAAGGTATGAAGTTACATTGGCCGAAACACTGTGAAAATTACACTTGATATGAAAATAGTATTCTTAATAAACCAAATAACAGAAATGATCAATTCTCATCCAAAAATTTCAGAAAGAAAACATTGAACGCAATATTGTAGCCTTACCTTATCAAATATTAACTGAGCAGCGGCCATTTTGGACTTACTTGCGAGTATAGCCACGGTCATCGTAAAAGATGGCATTTTAGCTGAAAAATGACGTCATCGCCGATGACCTAGCAAGCAAGATATGAGGAACACTTAGACTGTCGATAATGAGCAGAAATTTTGACAGAAAACTTCAAAATTGGTTTTAAAACAAAGACTCATAAAGAACAGGATGATGTCTACTGAAACTCATCCAATATTAATAAAAAAAGAATTGAAAGAGAAAGAGTTGTTTGTTTATGCGTTAAAAGCAATTGAACATTTCGTTGAATTATGGATTTTAAAGATTAGAATACGTTCTTTATTTACTTATAAATTACATTGAAAAAGAAAAGGAAGGAACAGGACATGATTTGTAGTAAAACCGAAGTTTATTCAATATAAATAAATAAAAATTATGCATGTGTGATTGCGTATTTTTGAAGCAGAAGCCAATCAAATGCTGCAAAATATGAAATAAATTAAGGCAAATATTAAATTTTAACGATTTTTTAAAAAATTAAAACGACCAATAAATACTTTTTTAATCAAAATGAAAAACATTTTTTTTTAAATTAAAGCGAACAATATTTAAAAAAATAAAAACTGAAAAACGAACGATAAATTAATAAAAATTAAATTCAAACGAATAATGTTAGTATCAACAAATTTACTAATGCTGGAATATTTCAAACAATAAATATTAAAATGTTACAGAAATCTGTTGTAGAATTTAATTAAAAGTTTGAACTTTTCTTTTTCTGATATTTTTATCTTTTCTAATATTTTCATTCTCTTTGCGACAAAATTGTTTATAAGAGAATTCGATGAACTCCATATCAGCTTTGTTTGTGATATCGCTTTTATTGAATTGTTAGGTGAAAGTACAGAATATTCAGAACACACCCACCATGTTAAATAAGTTTCTAAGTAATAATTCATTATTTCAGCACATAACATAAATAACATGCAAGATCATTTTTATATCAATAATTTAATTTTTTTTTAAATACGTTCTGAAAAAAAAAATGTACTAATAAGAAAGAGATGAACGTTTGAAATAACGTTTTTTTTTGTTTTGTTTTTTTAGTCTCTAACATTTCATAACCTCACTTTGCAGTATGGAGATGGTGTGAATTTTTTTTCTTTTTATCGCATTCATCCACATGTAATTTCTTGTCTTTCGGTGCAATTAATTAATGTAATTCCTTGTCTTTCGGAAATGAGAAAAACATTAACTTTCGGTCCCTTTTCGTAGTTTCCTGGCAATTTGGATCGTGCAGACATGTTAAAATTTAACCAAATATATATATATATATATATATATATATATATATATATATATATATATATATATATATATACACTTTCGGTTAAGCCGTGGAACACATGACCAGATTTCACAAGACTAAGGTTCATTATGTCAGCAAACTAAATTACGTTAGTTAATAGGCCATCTGTTACAATAGTCGTGGTATAGCACCAGAATGCTGCACTCTTTGCTCTAAATCATAGTTAAATTCTAAATCATAGTTAAATTCTAAATCATAGTTAAATTCTAAATCATAGTTAAATTCTAAATATAGAAGCCGGGCTTTATTTCGAGTTACAAATCTGCAGTTAAAATGATTACGATAAACCTAGAACACAGAATTGCCTTAGAAATGTCAACTTATTTTAGCTATTTCTCTGGTGTCTGTGCTTTCGAAGATAGTTAGCTTATAAACTATAACGCAGTTCAAATAGTGTCGACAAAATCAGAACAAATGTATATAAACTATATGAACGGTAAGATGGATAGACATTTGTCGTCTAAAGCGATGTGTGGTACGATGGGCGGTTTTAAAAGTAAGGCCTCCTATTTTTTTAACTCAAAAACTAAAACGTCGAAGAGCTAGGAAGACGCGAGTGGCATAATGAGAACCATCGACTTTTGTGCTCCAGAATTTATTTTTCTACATAGTCTTAATGCATTTTTGTCAGCCTCATTTGATGCTTCGGTCGTAAAAGTTCGGTCGTAAAAGTTGCCAATCTTAAATTTGCTGATATCAATTGCATAGGTTTCGTAAACGTTCAATAGGCCCCGGTAAATACTGATCGGATTAATTCTTTTATGTGTGGAAGAATTCAAAAATGTATCTTTGCATTTGACGTACATCTATGACAAGGGTATTTTCTAAGGGTCTCACACCGTCAATATTTGCAACAAAGAAATGAAGCTTTCAAATCATGAATGAATGCTCATTTTGCAATCTCCCCCTGTTCTTGTGCAGAATAAAAAATATGCGGCATTACTTCTGGAGTATTCCTCGTAAATGGAACCAACTTGTTGTTTCGAACTGGCGATGTTTACACGAACTGGTCAAGAATCATTTTATTTGTTGAAATTCGCAGTTGAAAAACACTACCTGCATACACACGCAATTAAAGCATCCTATAAAAATGGAGACAAGATAAAATAAAAGAAAAGAACTTAATTTTTCTCAAGGGAAATAACTCTAATTAACTTCTATCTTATTTTGTCACAACGTATTACTTCGCTTAAATCTGATTAAAAAGGAAGAAAAATATGCATGCAAACATGTGTATAATAATAAAATAAATAAATTAGACTTACGTCTAAGTTTAACGGTAAAAATTATAACAGTAATTTTCTAACATAAATTCCGACCCATGACATGGATCCCGGCTCCTGACATAAACATATCCCCATTCATTTCATTATATTTTTTTTCTTTTTTCTGACGATTAGTTATACCTTCAAAAATTCAAGGAACATTGCACCATGCTATCATCCTGTTCCAACACATCACGTTGGTAAATCAATAGAGAGAACAAAACACACGTAAGATGTCTATCCAAAGTTTCGTATTTTTTCTTGTTTTACTTATACTGACAATTAGCAGAAGGATTCAGTTAAAAATTGAATCAAAGGAAAGTCTTAAAAAATACCATAGTGACCCCTACAAATTTACATTTTTTTAAATTATTTTACGGACACACCCTCAAACGTAAGATTCGATTTCTTGCAATACAGAGCTAAACCCATTTTCCTTAGTTGAAGGAGACATGGAGTTTATATCTAACGAAGGTCATGGGTTTCATCGACCGAAACGTTGCGTCAATAACACCTAAGATGAGAATAATTGTTCGAACAATAAAAAAAAAACAATAATTGAAAATTATTCAAAATTTTATTTATTTTTTTGTCAGATATACAATATTTTTATTTATTTTTTTGTCACGTATACTACATTTTTATTTATTTTTTTTGTCACGTATACAATATTTTCAAACAATGTGTTTTTATTTAGAAAACTACACTTTCAAACACAACTCTTTAAATTTATTTATTCATTTGTATATAATTAAGAAATCCGAGCATCATTCATTCATTCGTTTAGTATGAATCACGTGCCATTCATTTTCACGATATCTTTCTAGTTAAAAATCCTTTCTAGAAAAAGAACGTGTGAAGGTTGACAACATCATAAATGAAAGTGTTCCTGTGGATTGAATTGAATTGGAATTTGGCACAACCAGGTTAACAGTCCGTTAACCTTTTAGCAACTGTCACCTCACATTAGCAACATTATTTGCTACAACTACTCCAACTTTGAAAATCAGAGCAAATTAGAAAATAAAAGCAAATAAAATCCTAAGAAAAAAGAAAGCGAGTTCCCTGAAAAGAGAAATAATAATACATTGGTTTGCCCTAAATAATTGCAGCTACACAAGTATCCTGGGCGTTAATGAGAAAGCGAGTATCAGCTCACATAAGTAAAAATAACGAGAATCATAAACTTCCCATCATTCAGTAATATATCACCTGAGAATCACAGTTAAAACCACATCACGATTCATCGATCGATCTATTCGAACAGTTTGTGTCATTGGCATCTCAACACTTACAACCATGATCTTATTTGTAGATTGACTCCTCTATATGTCCCTTGTCATTAGCAGCTTATAATGTAAAACTTTATATTGTAGACAAAAATTGAACACAAATGTCTGTATGGAATGAACATACAGATTGTGAGGTAAGATATATTAATATAACGCATATTAATATAATAAAATTGCAGGTTAATATTTTGAAGTTTTAATGAAGTTAATACAAGTGTGGTCAATGCCTAAGTAGAGTAAGATATACTTTTTGTTTGTTTTTGCATAAATATTTATGTCACTGCATATATATATATATATATATATATATATATATATATATATATATATATATGTATATATATATATATATATATGTCTATATATATGTCTATATATATAACTACTTAATTTACTCACATAAAATTAATATACGAAAGTATATATTTATGCATAAACTTTAAGCATTTACTTCAAAAGTGCTCAATACGTAGGTAGAGCTAGTTAGTAATTTATAAAATATATATGGCCATTAAACTACACTGAATATTGCGCGTTTCATACTTGTACTCATGTTTTTATTTAACATTAATTTAAATTCTTAACTATGCACCGAACGGATACCATAACACTTAGTTCGTTGCACTTTATAACAACAAAGAGCCATACATAATTTCAGACAGATCGGAATAATAGTTTTCAAGAAAAACGAACAGACAGGAAGATAGACAAACAAACCAAGAGAGATATAATCTAGGTATTGAACATGTTGAAAACAGTACTAGTATTAAATCTAATTAAATTTGATTACAATTTTTTGCTTAACATACGCAACTTAAAATTGTTATGCGAAATACATTTTCGACTTAAATATAAATAATTTTACCGGGAAATATTTAAACATTTCTTTCCGTTCTTTTGCAAGTAGATATAATGAAAAAGTAATCCTCGCTCGTTACTGTCTAATCTATATTGGTTTTAGTTTTACTGTATCGAATTAAAAAGAGGATTTTAATTCGTACTTACGATAGACGTTTTTGTATATGAGGTGCGTAGATGTGTGCTTTTGCCAGCGTAAACGTGAATGTATTACGTATGTGTGTGCGAGCCCGCACCGGGTGACTTACTCACTACTTTGGGGAGTTAAACAAGCTCCATTGTTTATAGGATTAAAAAGTTATTCCCTCAACGACGCTAGGACAGACCGTGTATTAAAATCTTAAAAAGTCTTTATGAAAAAAAGAAAAGAAGTTATATACCTTACTGACCGAGAAGGGACTATTCTATCGCATATATAATTATCCTGAAGTAAACAATATACACACACATATACACACACAAACACACACACATACACACACACACACACACACACACACATATATATATATATATATATATATATATATATATATATATATATATATATATAAGGGTAAAAGGAAAAAAATCTAACACAAACTTAATTCAATCTTATTGTACATTTATTTTCACACATAAAACCAGATGAACTAGCCAGGTCCGTAGCTGACTTGAAAGTGATCAACTTACTTTTTATCCTGATGCACTTACACGTGTTTAGAAAAATCTCTCTTATCGTAAGGGAATATATTAAACACTTGTAGCATGTGAAATAAAACTTGACTGTACGTAGAATATTAGTATAATATCTATTTTTTGCTATTTTCCTTCATAAAATATTTAAACATGTAATAACATTCTTTTTAAATCACCCTCTCTCTCTCTCTCTCTCTCTCTCTCTCTCTCTCTTTATACATATATATATATATATATGTGTGTGTGTGTGTGTGTGTGTGTGTTGTTTTTGTTTTGGTTTTACCGATATGTTTTGAATGAATTCAATTATTTACGAAAGTGCATTTTTACCTAAATGCGAGTTGGGAATAATTTTCCCCTTTTAACCAATTTGGTACCCCCACATGGGAAGCGGTATATATATTATTTTATGTATAATTTTATTATTTTATTATTATTTTTTATTACATTTAAAATAATATATATATTTTTTATTACATTTAAAAATAATATATATATATATATATATACATATATATATATATATATATATATATATATATATATATATATATATATATATATATAGTAGAAATGGTAATTAATAAAATCTGAAGAAAGTGCTCAATACTGTTGTAGAGCAAATATGTGTTTTATTTTTTATTACCGTATCTTTCTGTTAAGTTACATTTTTGTTTCAGCTACCGGCTGGTTTTGTATATATATATATATATATATATATATATATATATATATATATATAGAGAGAGAGAGAGAGAGAGAGAGAGAGAGAAAAGGATCGGTCGAAAATTATGTGCTTTTGAAAGAAACATTCTTATTTTTTTTCAAATGACTTTTTGTATTCTTATACATCAACACATAGGACATAAATAAGGAAAAGATATACATTTTTATATATTTTTCGTATTGACTTTTTTTCATACGTATTTACACATAAGATCATATAATATAATATAATATAATATAATACATATATATATATATATATATATATATATATATATTTAAACAAATATTATTGAATAGCACGGAGTTATTCTGTTTTACAATTTTCCTTTATATCTTCTTCAAACTCCGAATAGTCCTTTTTGTGTCCTTCTCGAAATTGTATCAATTGGATCCATAATCACGTGCGATTTCGACAGAAGTTCTTCTATCATCCTCAGGCATATTGTAGAAATAAATGTAGAAATTCAGCTAGACGCGTGTTTTTCGTGAAAGATTGGCGAGGGGTATCAGAGATTGGAGTTCAGACGAGCACCTGCCATGGAAATAGCGATAAAACAAGGATAGGCTCGCAACGTCTCTTCTGTGGGAGAGAGGTTGCAGGGTAGAGAAAAGGGCATCCTCCACTAAGCCACGAAGTCTATTTTGTACCTTGTCAAGGCAGGATATGCTGTTTTTAGCAACTTCTGTCTAGATATGGCAGCAGTATTCCATCCTTGGACGTACTTGGCTTTTATATAGATAGAGAATTGCATCAGTAGTGAGATATCTTCTGGAGCGGTAGAAGGATCCCACCATCTTTCCAACGACCTTGGCAACAGACTTGATGTACGTGCTCCATTTCAGATCAGGAATAAAGGACAAACCCAGAAGCTTGTCAAAACACGGGGCTTCTCCTAGACGAGAGCCATCCATTTCAATTGATGCCAGATGTCAGAGCGTTGATGATGTAAGGATAGGAGTTTGGTTTTAGATGCATTAAAGGTAACCAGCCACGTCTTCCCCCACTGAACCACGCGCTCGAGATCAGAGGAGAGAGAATCAGAGAGAACTTTGTCATTTATAGCCTTTGATGTGTTGCCGTAGATGGTCGTGTCATCAGCATAGATGTCGACGAATGATTTAAGTATGTATTTAGGGAGGTCATTGATGTAGATCAGGAAGAGAGTTGGGCCCAGGATTGACCCTTGAGGGACTTCAGCATTAATACTGCAGGCCTCTGATTTTTGTCCATCGATCACTACTCTTATGAGCCTATCGGAGAGAAATGATTTAATGATTGAGAAAACATTTCCAGTTATACCGTAGCTGGAAATCTTGTGAAGTAGACCCTTATGCCATACCTTGTCGAAGGTCTTTGAAGGAAGCCTTTGTCAAGAGATGCACTAATCCTGTCAGATATAACCGTTAGCACATCTGCGGTAGATCTTGCAGAACTGAAACCATATTGTGTGTCTAAGAAGATTGTTTCTGCTGAGGTGGTTGACTATTTTTCTATTTAATATGGATTCCAGCAACTTACTCATAACACACAGGAGACTTATTGGTCTGTACTGAGAGGGAGATGACTTATCACCTGAATTCTTAAATACAAGGCATACTGATGAGGTTTTCCAGGGAGTCGGAAAGCACTTCTACTTAAGGCAACGCTTTAACAGTTTTGTAAGTATGGGAGCAAGTTCTGGTTGAAGCTTTTTTAACACTATAATTGGGATGCCGTCAGGGCCAGTTGCTTTACTGGAATCAAGGTTCTTGATTAGCTTGCCGACCTCATGCACGGATATTTGTATGTTACCAAGCGTGTTCTGTGTTATAGGAGGAAATATGGAGAGTTGATTGCCTTCGTCGCATAGGGTAGAATTAGCTGCAAAGTTCTTGGCAAATAGTTTGGCCTTGTCCGACGCTGACGAGATGACCTCCGGTCCATTGATATTGATCGGGATAGAACGCACACTTCTGTTGAGTATCCTATTTGTTATTTGCCAAAACTGGATGGAACCAAGCCGCTGATCAGCTACCTTGGATTTAACAGACTGGGCATATAGCTCTCTTGCATTTTTTATTACTCTTTTACAGTGGCTGCTGGCAGTCCTGAAAGCAGCTTTGAGTTTATTTATAAATTTAAGTGGTATATGTTTTAGGGTTAAATTGGGGTATATTGTGGCTGCGCGGTAATTCTATTTTAACGGTTTGTGAAGTGTCTGTTATCTATGAAGTGGTATTTTGACAGGTGCAACCGATACGGCACATAGCAACTATAGAATCGCGTATAATTTTGGGAGGAGTAGTTGCAAGGGTATAATATTGATTTTCAGAGCTCGGTATTTGTTAGGTACTATGCCGCAATATTTCTAAGTTTCTTCCGACTGTCAGGGTTGTTTGCTTGCAAATTTAATAGCTTTGAGAGAAGCACATGTTGCTATTTATAGTTGCTGTAGTTCATGTTTGCGTGAGCAAATTACCATAAAGAATTAACAAAACATATATTATTTCAGTTAAACAATCTCGGAGTAAAAACATCAAACGGTATGCAACACAACATTTAGAAAAAGTAAAGATTGGGGAACACTATGCAGTACTGATGTCATATTTGAGGTGAATCTCCGTCTGATTTGATGTTTCTCTCTCACAGACGTAATGTTGTTAGCCTCAGTCTTTACTATAAATACTATCATAGTCTCTGGTCCTTGGAATTGTTTGATCTGTGTCCCGCTTCCTTTGCTACAGCTCGGTTGATTCTTGTGGCCTCCATCAATAGGGTTCTATTCCAATAGCTTCTTGCCAAGGACAGCAACTGCCTTAATTAAATTAAATACTTTGTATTTATCTAAGAACAAATTTATTATAACACGATTATATACAAATCTACAAGTAAATAAACTAAAGGGAACGTCCCTTATACAGACCGTATTCTCTCCTGATAATCCGACATTACCTGGAAGCCAAAAAGGAACAGTAAAAACAGCTGAAAACATAATTATATACAAGCTTACAAGGTAAGCTGTCCCTTTCAAAACACAATATCTTCAGTTGTCCGCTTGATTCAAGTTGAGTTTCTGCTACTGTTCTGATAGCAATTTTATTCTTTTACAAAAAAAAGTAAATACGTATAATAATTTTTAAAAACTGAAATATGATAGGATAAATTTTCATGCACTTTTACGTACTTTGTGTGTCTCTCCTTCTCTTTTTATCTCTCTATGGATCTCTACAGGAAAGGTGTGGCATTTGTATTTTGCTAAACAGGTTTACCACGGGTATATATGTCAAAGGGCATAAATGCAATGACGTCATCAGAAAATATTCCATTAAAATACTTGTAAAACAGGCACAGGAATGCAACATTCCGGCGATGGGACAGGGATTTGAGTTAAGTTGACAGTGCTCGACATATTAGATTGGAGATTCTTTTTTGGACTCTGTCTAGGAGGGAGAGACTAATGGCAGATGCACCAGCCCAGATGGGTTAATACTACTCAATGCAGGAGCGAATGGTGGCTTTCTACATATACAGGATACTCTCGGATGTAAGTAATTTCTCAATCACAATAGAAGGATCCCACCTTTATTGCAGCAGCCTTTGCAATGTCCTCAATGTATTTGTTCCCATTCATGTTGTCTGTGAATGTTAAGACTAGGAGTTTGAAGGAAAAGCTTTCAAGTAGAGCGCTCTCAGTGGTCAAGACGGCTTCTTGTAGCTGTTAACAGTAAGAAGCTAAGTCTTAGTAGCATTAAATATTGTCATCCATTTACGACCTCATACGACAATTGACCAGATGTTGTTTTCTGTAAGGATTATTATAAACAACTGTGGTTTTATCAGTAGTTTCTTAGTTTCGTAAATTATTATTTAATCGGTTTAATAAAATTTTAGCCTTTTTTTTATAAATATTTTAGAAATACAATCCCCTAGTGTTTTGTATGACAATATTATTTTTTATATTTTTATCTTTCTTTTTAATGAAAACCTAAATAGGAAACAGCGGAAGTATGGAGTTAACCATTTCTTAATATCAAACATAGTGACTTATGCACCTAAAGAGTGGAGGAGCTTACATCGACGAAAACGTTGTGCAAATAACACTCAAGATGAGAACACTGTCTTTACATAATCAACGCTTTGATCCCCATTTGGCATCAACTTAAATTAATGATTTCATCTTGGGGAGGCCTCATGTTTTGACAATCTTCTGTGCTTAACCATTACTCCTGATATGAAATGAAACACGTACATCAAATCTGTTGGAAGGCCGCTGGGAAAATGAGGGGATCCTTCTATCGATCCAGTAGATATCTCACTGCTGATGCCATTCTCTACCTATATAAAAACCAGATATGTCCAATGATGGAATACTGTTGTCACATCTGGGCAGGATATGCTAAAAATACTTTACCTTTTCTTGACAGAGTTCAAAATAGAATCCGTAGCCTAACCCTTTTCTCTTCCCTGCAACCTCTTTCTCACAGAAGAGACGTTGTGAGTCTGTCGCTGCTTTAGCGTTATTTTCATGGCAAGTGCTCGTCCGAGTTCCAATCTATGGTCCCCCTCTCCAAACTTTCATGAGAAACACTCGTCTAGCTGAAAACATTATTAATAATTTTCCCCACTCTTTATCTGTGGCCAAACCTAAACGTAGAATCCATAAACAAAGGTTCTTTCTTAGAGCTACACACCTGTGGAACTTACTTCTAACTGCCTGCTTTCCGGCTGACTACAATATAGTCGTCTTCAAGTTCAATGTAAACAAGTTCTTGATGAGCCATCTCCTTAAATAAGCCAATTTACCAAATTTCTACTGCTAACAATTACTACACTCATTGTCCAATTGACCACTGTACGCTTATTAACCCTTATCCTCGAGTGGCCTCTGGGCCTTGATAAGTGGTGACTCCTTTGTAAAAAAAAACAATTATTCCTCACCTAAAAAAAATTCAGAACGTATTTTTGTTAGTTTTATTTTAAATAATCATCAGAAACTTGTCATCTATTATAATAAAGTCACTTCGAAATTTGGTTTATATGTGTAAAAAGTACACGGATTCAAAAAGAAATTTTCCTACCAAAAACGGATTTTTATACAATTTTCTTCCAGCATGATTCTTATATATATATATATATATATATATATATATATGTAAATTTTTGGTACAGCAAAATGGAAGGAGAAATTTCAGAGGAAACATAATTTAATTTAAATACCAAAAAACAAGAAATGGGCAGGTGAAATTATTAAAATTACCTTAAGGCCTTATCGTCTGACCCTCTAAGAGGAAACGTCAGAATGATAAATTAAAAACTAAGAAAACGAATGAGGGAAGAAGGGAATTTTGGTTTCAGTTGGAAGAACAGTGGGGAAAAAAAATATATCTCACTGTTCAGGTGGTTTTAAATCAATGAATATCTCCAACTGGTGTTTCAGAATCTTTGTCTACACAATATATATATATATATATATATATATATATATATATATATATATATATATATATATATATACTAGTGTTGGGACAATGAACTGGTGTTTCAGAATCTTTTGTCTACACAATATATATATATATATATATATATATATATATATATATATATATATATATATATATATATATATATATACTAGTGTTGGGACAATGAACTGGTGTTTCAGAATCTTTTGTCTACACAATATATATATATATATATATATATATATATATATATATATATATATATATATATATATATATATATACTAGTGTTGGGACAATGAACCAGAATCGAAATCAGGAATCGAAAAAATCGGAAGATTTGGAAGTATCGGAATCGGAATCGGTATCAAAATCTGAAAAAATTGATGTCAATTTTTCGATGCCAAAACGAATCTTTTGACTTTTTTATTCTATTTTTTTAAGTAAAACATTCTATTGCTGTTAATAATGGTAAAATAATAAATATTTATTGATTTTAAAATGCAAGTAAAGCTAAAATCGATAGATCATCCCCACAAGCGTATTTTGACATTTAGTAAAATATCCGCATATTTAACATGAGTTTTTATGAAAATCGGTGAAAATAACAATCTTATAGTTAAATAATTAGTGATTTATAAAGAGTTGGAATCGGGAATTTAGCACAGAATCTGTAATTGTATCGGAATCGGGAAAAATATTGGAATCGCCCCATCACTAATATATACTATTAATTTTAAAAAAATCTACATTCAAGAACGAACCCATTTACATATTACATTAACGAAAACCTATTCTAATAATTAGCACAATGTTATTAATGGTTATTATAAATAAAATTCTTTTATTTGTTGCGTTTATATATATATTATTTAAATGTTTATTTATTTAATTTACTTTTGATTAAATTTATATTTATTTTATTTTGAATTATTATTATTAGCCGACATCAGTTGCGTTTACAAACGGAAATAAGCTTTATTTAGTTAAGCTATTAAAGTTATTTCCCATTTGATTTTCATAGATAAAGATGGACGTGTATTATACTTCCATAAAATCAAACACGTGGTTCACTTTTAGGCAAATCGTGACACGTAAGGACATTCAGTGTATTTTAAATAATATACGTAAAAACCCACCGCTCGGCATTATGTTTCGACCTGGCAAGTATATCATTTAAAGTAAAACTAGATGAAGGAACGAGCTTTCCATGTCCATAATTTTAATATCATTTACATTAGATATATTTTAATAGCGTGCACTTTTTTTTACGGTTTACTTGTTTTCAGAATAAAGTTAATATTACTGTCGATAGAATGATTATTTAGGTTTGCAATTAAAAATAAAACAGTAAATGAAAAATATCAACAATTTAATTTTGTTCTCGAATTTCGAACGGACAATAAAATAAATAAAATGAAGAAAATCAAATAAAAACAAATTCAAAAATAGATATTATATTTCTTTTTATTCTCCCCAAAACAAATTTCGAATAATTAATTCATAATAGAATTAGAAAACTTACCTATTTGCTATTTTCTTTCTGTATTTCGGATGACAATAAAAGTATTAGACAATGAAAACGCTATATGATTTTACTACCGGTGCGTTTTGGAAAATTCTTAGTTCCAAAATTTATATTTGGTGTAATAGATGAAGATTCTATCTTGGGGTGAGGATGGGGGTAAAATCTCCTTCATTTATTCATGACAGTTTTAAGTATACACTTTGTATTTAAATCCTAAAACATACAGAAAACTTGTCCTTATTTTGTTGTTGTTGTTGCTGCTGCTGCTGCTGTTGTTGTTGTTGTTGTTGTTGTTGTTGTTGGCGACTAATATAACCGGAAAATGCGAGACGTCTCTGTCTTACAATATTGAAAACACGAGGCAAGGACCCATACAATGCCTTGTTTGTTGGGTGACTTTTCCAAGATATGTTGCAAGCTAATTGAAACATTCTCGTATATTTACTATCGGGATGGTTTCGGCGTGATACGCTTAGCGTCCATGATTCTGAGCCGTACAGAAAGATTGACTCTATACAGATTTTGAAGACCTTGGTCTTGATTTCCAAATGTTCTCTAAAGAATGAAGTGCACTCCATGCTAGCGCGATCCTAACATTCATATCATGTTCGCTCCCAGGTATTTGAAGTCAGACACAGTCAAATTCTGACCCATATGCTGAAAACAAGGGTGCGTTAAAGATCGATTTAGATGCATGTAATTTGGTTTGGGAGCATTGAGATACAGCCTAACGTCTTGACATTCCTTCTTGACTCGTTTCAAAAGATCCTGAGCTAATTCAACACAATCCTCAAGAAGTGCAATGTCGTCAGAATAGTCCAAGTCCGTTAGCATTTGAGCAGGGTGCCTACTGCTACGGCATTCTTTCAAAGTAGGACCACCACTACTGGTGATTGATGTGCAAAGCGCATAACCGAAAACAATTATGAATAGAAAAGGAACAAGCGGGTTCCCCCTGAATAACTCCTGTGTCTATTTTAAATGCATCTGTATATCCTTCCAGCGTGATCAGCACAGTGGAAGTGTCCTTTTACATCACATGAATTGCGCTGACAACTCTTGTGGGAATTTCATAGCCTGCCAAAATTTCAATCATTCGAGCACGATTGATGGAGTCAGTAGCCTTGCGGAAATCGAGGAAAATTGTGACAGTCTCCTTCTTGTCGTTCTTCGGTTCCTCAATAATTCGTCGAAAAGCGAAAATGTGGGATGTGGTTGACCGTCCCTTACAGAACCCGTTCTGGTTCGGACCCAAAACTTCATCTTCATCGATGACAGGTCTAATTCCATTAAGCATGTTTAGCAGACAGCGATAATAAATCTTGGCTGCAACTGGGGAAAGTGAAATTCCTCTGTAGTTGTCCGTTTTGGATAGATCACCTTTCTTTGGTATAGGTATCAGACCAGATATGCTCCATTCTTTTGGACGATTTTCATAGAATGTCTGGTTACAGAAAGATATCGGACTCTTTCTCATTTTCGGCATTCTCCAAAATTCTGGTGACAATTCGTCAAGACTGGGTTCCTTTCCATTATTTAACTGTCGGACAGCAGTGTCTACTTCATCCTGCATCAGATCACAACTTTTAATCTCAATGAAAATATTTAAAAAAATTTTAACGGGTGGTAGATATGTTTGAACAACAGCGTCGGCATTCTCAAGATTTTTGAAGTGATTTTCCCTTGTTTTGAGTTGGTCATCATCTTCAATATGATATGATACTCCTCGACTTTTTCCAGGATAATGATTTCATCAGTTTCCAGACATTTTTTATAACAGAAGAAGCGACTAGCGTTTCGAATGAGTGCAAAATGTTATTTAAACGTAAATCTTCGAAGCGATCAAAAGTTTTCCGGGGCTTAGGGTTAGGGTTTTCTGAGCAGATTGAATTATCTAATTTGATGCACCAAGAGACGCCTTACGTGCAGACACGACTGGTTCAATATCCACTGTTTTTGTAGATCTCAGTGGTCTTTTATTGTCAACTGATGTTGCAGTTGAAACAAAAGATGTATATTCTTATTTTTGTTGTTGAAACGTGTGAAGATAGTGTTATCAATTTAAGCAGCGAGGACGTTGTCACTCGAAAGCGTCTACCAGAATAGCTTTTTTTTTTGATAAGAGGAACAGGACGACGCACACTGAGCTTGACAGTTGCAGTTACCATACGATGATCGCTACCTACAGAATTGGAGGATGAGTGGGCACGACACTCACTGATGCTGTTACGCCATCGCTTCCAGTAGATGACAAGATCTATTTGAGATAATGCTCCCGTTGGAGATCTGTATGTCCAAAGTTTACTTAGGTGTTTTTGGAATGATTTATTCCCAACGACGAGGTTATGCTGTTGAATAAAATCGCGAAGAAAAACGGCATTTCGATTGGTTGTATTATTATATTATAATATTATTATATTATAGGAGAAGTCCATATTGACTTGAGCATTGATATTCCCTCCAATGAATAGCATTAAGTATGATGGTACATCTTCGACAATACAACTCAATTTCAAGTAGAAGTCCGTAACAATGGTATCATCAAGAGCGTTGTGATGAGAGCAATGGTCTTCGGATAACCCTTGAATGTAGAAGTCATGATGCGCTCATCGTGTTTCTTCACAGATTCAAGAAGAGGCAGTGGCTTAGGGTTTATCGCAATGCCTACACTATATATTGCAGCTCCACAGCTGTTACGTATGGCTGCTGAAGTAAACAAAGTTGATGACCTAATATCGCGGATAACTAATTCAGAATCGGTATTGGCGTGCACAAGACGGTGTTCTTGTATGCATGTGATATCATTGCTATAGTCTTTCAACAGTTTATCGAACTCTACTTGTGGTGACAGATGTTTCAGGGTTCTAAAGTTGAATGTTTAAATTGCGTATGCTCTAGTTAGTTTTAAGAGAACTTTTTCGGTTGTGACAATCAAAGACTTTCCTCCTCGCAAGGTTCTCACCATTGAATGCAGGAGTTGCATTGTCAGACCGCTTGATTGGCTGACTATCAAGGGCTTTAACCTTGGTGCTACAATAGTCGGAATCTTTACGTTTTTTTCCTCTAATAGCTGGATACATAAACGGTTCGCCACACCTGCGTATGTTTTACGGTTCATTCGAGCATTGCACCATTCCGTTGTCATGTTGGATGATCCTCCGCGAAACTGCGATGTTCTCTCTGCGGAGGCATCAGTATGTCGATGATCGCCACAGAAACTACAACTACCCGTAAAACGATAGAGGAATTTTTGTTGTCAGGGTTTACTCCCCTAGATCCACTGTGTTTAGTTGAAAGTAGGGACACGTCGTGAAAGATGTGGCAATGTACCGCGCACAGCAGTCATTGGTAATGGAGAGGCTATATTTTACGCATCACACAACCCTGCTTACTTTAAAGATTATCATCACCACACCTGACGCCCGAAGTTCAACAGAAACATGTGTTTAGCATGCCCTATATCTTCATTTTATATATAACGAATTCAGGGTTTCTCAAAACGAGTTTAAAAGTTTCTAACTTTGATCTTGCATAGTATTTTAATGTTTATGGAAAATATAAGTATAATTGAAATGTACCAATGTTAAATAAAGAAGATGGTTTATCGAACTTTACAAATTTTCAAATTTCTTCCGTTTGAAACAAACAAATGATCAGCACAGAACATAAACAGATTGTCTCGTGGCTGCAGTAAGAGATTTGCGATTTGCATGATAACATCAGACTAATACTGTTCTTCTTCGCAACCTGAAAAGTAAACGAAAACAATTCATTATCATTTACAATACAATCATGAAATTAAACCAATATGTGAAAAAACTCACTTGATTTTATCTTTCTATAAATCAACCTATTATTTTTAAGGAGTAGCAAACTTTTCCTTCGATTTTCCATCTGAGACACACACACACACATATATATATACACATATATATATATATACATATATATATACACATACACAAACAAACAAACAAACATATATATATATATATATATTATTTATTAATTTTACCATGCTTCTTAACAACTTATGGTATTTCGCTTACTTTTGTCAAATGTTGGTTTTTGCTGTAACATTATATATATTTTCTTTTTAATTTGTCCATCGATTTATTTTTTGATAAAACATTATATTTTCATATGAAAAAATTGGCTATAAATGAAAAAACCGGCTATATATATATATATATATATATATATATATTTTTTTTTTTTTTTTATTACATTTTCACCCCAAACAAGGCACATTGCCACTTTAATGTAGGGGGCTACTATCAAGGGAAACATCTACTGGGGTACTATGTAGGGATTAGGGCAGCGAGATGTTGGTTCACGTTGCACTTGAACTTATGCATGTCAGTACAGTTGGGGAAGCAGTGACCTGGAATGGAATTCCAAAGTCTAGCAGTTCTGGGGAAGAAACTACTGGAGTAGAAGGATCTTTTACATCTAGGGATCTCTACAGTGTGGGGGTGGGATTGTGTAGCTTGTCGGGTCTGTCGAGGGTGTTCACGTCGTGGGGGCACAAGTGCTTGCAGTTCTTCAGAGCATTCACCATTATAATACTTGTAGAACAGGCAGAGGGATGCAACGTTTCGACGATGGGACAGAGGCTGAAGTTTTGATGCCAGTTTAGGGCCTATCAGATTTGCGACTCTCTTTTGAACCCTGTCAAGGAGCGAGAGACTAGTAGCCGATGCACCGGCCCAAATGTGACAGCAATACTCCATACATGGGCGAATAGTGGCCTTATAGAGGTACATGATACTTTCGGGTGTTAGAAGTTTTCTAGCACGGTAGAGAGAGCCCACCTTCCTCGCAGCGGCCCTGGCAATGCCCTCGATGTAATTGTTCCAGCTCATGTTTCCTGTGATATATATATATATATATATATCCGGTGTTTTTATATGAAAGTATAATGATTTATAAAAATTAAATCGATGGAAAAATTGAAAAGAAAACTGTTTAAAAATAAACCAACAAAGTGGGAGAACAATGATAATTCAGAAAGAAGTAAGAAGGAAGAAGAAAAAAATGTTGTAGGATAAGTTTAAACAAAGGAAATAGTTTGACAAACTGTTGCTTTTTATTTAAATAAATATTATTTTCGCACATTTTTTTGAGGGGGGGAGGAAATATGTTGCTTACAAATATAATTAATGAGAATATTCATAAACATTTTGGTGCTTCTTCGTTATTGTAGTAGTGAAACTCGGAAATCGACATATTGATTTTCAAGTGAAACCAACAGTATTTATAGAACTGCCGTGTCGCAATAATGCAAATATCCAAAACTTTCGAAAATCGATAAGGTAGAAATACTTATTAAAGAAAATAGTGTTCGAAGAAATTAGAAATTTTAGCTATTTCTCTTGTGTTTACGTCACATATCACGTACCAAAATAAACATAGCTGAAATCATTTTATTTGTTGAATCATGAGAGACTTAAATAATTGTGACATGACAACTATATGACGACATTGCTTATTGCTGAAATGAGCAAAAAATGTAAGTCGGTTTTATGTGTTTTTTTTTTAATTTAATATCAGTTTGTCAGCTGTTGGATTTCGTTACAATAATGAAGAAGCACCCTTTTATAGGCCGACTTGTACAACGAACACTCCGTATGTATGATTCTTGTACTCTTGCAAAATTTGACGCAGGTCATCGGGATTTTTCGTTAATTGTGGTTCGGGCTCGACCAGCAGTAACCGGATTAAGCCGCGCAAATTAACAGACGCAGACGAATTTAAAAACAAACCGGAAAAAATAGAAATACAATAAATAAAAATAATAAAAGATATACTGAAATTTACTGAATTTATGTATATTCATTTTCCACATGAAAAGTAACATGTTGTATTGTTTATTTACATTATTATTATTTTTTTTTTGAATTTTTTTTTATCAAAAAAAGTTGGGGGGTTTTCCAAGAAAAGATCAATTTTTTTACCGTATATTTTTCAGAAGATCTAATAAAACTTAGATTTTAATAACAATAATGATGTTTATATACAGATCATTAATAAGTACAGGTACAAATGAACATATAATATTGAATTTACGAAATTTCCTCAATATAAAAAAACGTAATTATATTAATATTAATAAATTATTATTAATAAAGTTATATTTGTTTTTAATTCTATAAAATGTAGGGTTTTATCTTTCTGGTAAATTCAAAAGTTGTTAAGAAATAATTGATTTTAAGTTATTCCGTAGTAAAAAACGATAACACAAATCTCTCGGCCGGCGGACGCTATAATTTTTTTAATTTAAAATATTTGGGACAAAATTGATGCGTCACTGCAGACTATATTTTGTAATAATATACACCATGGGTTATTTGTTTTTTTCATTGTTTATTTTTTTACATTTTTATTGCTTGAGAAAGAGAGAGAAAGAGAGAGAGAGAGACCGACTGATGCTGGTATTTTTGTTATTCAAAGTATTATTGCTACTACTACATTTTCATTTGTGTGTGTGTGTGTGTGTGTGTGTGTGTACTTACGCTCATCTATGTGTGTGTGTGTGTGCATGTCTGTGTGTGTGTGTTTGGGAAAAATTGATGCATTTCTGTAGTTTTATTTTTTGTAATAATATCTACAGCAGTTATTTGTTTTTTTTTTCATTGTGCAATTTGTTTACATTTTTTTTATTGTTTGTTTGTGTGTGTGTGTGTGTGTGTGTGTGTGTGTGTGAGAGAGAGAGAGAGAGAGAGAGAGAGAGAGAGAGAGAGAGAGAGACCGACCGAGCGACCGATTTACTGACCGACCGGTGCTGGCGTTTTCGTTAATCTATATATTAATAAGATAACGTGTGTGATAATTTGTTTGTTACACTTACATCTCTTTTCTTTTGATTGGCTGTCGTTTAATAATTGTTGCGTCCTTTCATTTTTTGTAATAAATAATTTTGCCAAGAATTATTCATAAGATTTGGTTTCATTTTCAATTATAGATGATGGCACTCAACTCATCTATTTTTTTAATTTTGAAATCACTATTTTATATATTTTTAACGGTCATGCTTATATTATTAAATAGGGAAAAATAAATAACTCACCTCTTTTTTATTTGTTCTACACGTTACTGTATTAATATATAGACTTGCTTAGATAAATATTTTTACAGTTTTTACAAAATGACTAGAATAATATGATGGTGCCTTGATTCATTCTGAATGCCCACAGAATGCCCAGCAGCAATATAATACATACGAAAGATGACGCTGTGGAATTTCCACAGGTCTCGCTAATAATAATAATAATAATAATAATAATAATAATAATAATAGTAATAATAATAAAAATAATAATAATAATATGTATGTATTATGTATAGCACTAAATACAATACTAAAATCTTCGAAAAAGGTATCAGAGGGATAGCTGAGAAGAAAAAACAGATAATAATGAAAACGGTTAAAATATTAAGAAAACCCCTAGAAAATGCGGAGACTAATACGCATGAGCCACGGGCGCAAGTTGGGCATACAGAAACTGCTACAGAAGTAAAAACAAACAAACAACCAAACACACACACACGCACACAAAGAAATACCACATGGAATCATGAAAACTGAAACTGTATAATTATAAGTTAACCCCTTTGCGCTCCCGGTCTTCTGACTTCCTTCACAGTGTCATCATAAACTGGCGTCACATCCAATAAGTGAGGAGGGCCAAGGAGGATGGAAAGACCCAGGAGAGAAAGAACTAACCAGATCTTCACTGGATCAGTGCGAATAGGATTGCGTCATTGAGGAGGCTTATTGCTACTCAAATCTCAGAGAATACCAATGGTTGTTACCAATAAGAAATGAATGGTAAACGGTTATTGCGATAACCATAATGAAAGCGGCTGGAATGTTAAGGAAACTCCTTGAATGCAGAGACTAATACATATGAGCCACAGTCGAAAGCCGGACATATAGAAACTTCTATGGAGGTATAAACACAAAGAAACGCCACATGGAAGCAAGAGAACTGAAACTATTATTGTAATTTAACACCCTCTACTCTTCCACATAAAAAGTAGGGATTGGCATCAAAAGGCACCATACCAAAGTTGAGGAGGGTCGAAGAGGATGGAAAGGCCGAGGAAAGGAAGCACTAGCTAAACCTCCGCTGGATGAGTGCGAAGAGAACTGGGACCTTGGGAAAACTTATTGCCGCCCAATTGGCATTGGCTGACATCAATGGATTTTTTTTTTTTTTTACCAAAACGGTTATTAAGAGTGTTATTTTTAAAGCTTAACCTATTTTCAAACTAATATAAATTATTGCACAGTTAAAATAATTAAATTAAACCATAAATCGTTCTTCATATTTCTACGTTTTTTTTGTTTTTTTTTCGTCGACGGATGATTTAGCTGAGGGTTGATTTCAAGATCTGATTATTATTTAATGCATGGATATTACGTAAATCACAAATATATTTTTAAATCATAACCCCTCCAAACATTTTTCTCGCTCACATTCCGAATTCGTAGCAAGGGGTCGACATTAGTGGATTTTTTAATTTATTTTTACCAAAATGATTATTAACAATGTTTTTTATCATTTTTTTAAAGAAGTTTAACTTCATTCAAATTGATATAAATTTTTGCATAGTTAAAATAATAAAGGTAAAGCAAAAAACCATTTAGAAAGTGTTGTCAAACGCAACTTCTTTTTCTGTTTTTTATATGGCACGGGAACACCACAACCACCACCACCACCACCACCATCACCCCCCCCCACCACCACCACCACCAACAACAACAACAACAACAACAACAATAACAATAATAATAATAATAATAATAATAATAATGATGATGATGATAATGATAATGATAATAATAATAATTATAATAATAATAACAATAATAATGATAATAATGATAATGATAATGATAATAATAATGATAATAATGATAATAATAATGATAATAATAATAATAATAATAACTCATATGTAATAATACATAATAATAAATAAAAATATGAAAACAATAAATAATATTAAATAAGTAATAAACAATAATAAAATAATAAATAATAATGATAATAAATAATAACAACAATAAATAACAATATAAATAATCATAAATATTTATGAATAATTATAACAAAAAATGATAATAATTATAATAAAAATAACAATAACAATAACAGTAAAAATAATAAAAACACGAGACGATAAAGCATATAATAAGTGAATGCAGCAAACTGGCCCAAAAAGAATACAAGAACAGCCATGACCAAGGTGGAAGGGTGGTACACTGGGAATTATGCAAACAACTACATCTCGAATGCACAGACAAATGGTATAAACATAAGCCGGCAACAGTACTCGGAAACGAGAATCACAAAGTCCTATGGGACATGGACGTACAAACTGATAACCCCGTCCAAGTAAGAAGACCGGATGTCGTAATAATTAACAAGAAAGTAAAAGGTTGTCAAATCGTAAACTTTGCTGTTCCAGCTGACCACAGAGTGAATATCAAAGAAAAGGAGAAACGGAGCAAATACACAGAGCTAGCGAGAGAGCTTAAAGGCATATGGAAGATTAAAAAAAATCGAAATAATACCTATAGTAGTAGGAGCACTAAGAACAATCCTGAAAAACTTTGAAAAAAAAATGGGAGAAATTGGAATCAAAGGAATGACTGAAAAAATACAACGAACAACAACTATGAAAACAGCTGAAATATTAAGAAAAAACCCTTGAATGTGGAAACTAACACACAAGGAGCAACAAGTGCGCGCAAGACAAACTGCTGCAAAGGCAAAACATGAAACATTACATGGAACCAAAAACACTGAAACCGCATATCTATAAGTTCTGCAACCCCCTAACCTCCATTGCCACATCACTGCCCCCTCCCCAAAAAAAAAGCAAGACTAAATAACCAAGTAGAGTCAAGGAGGAAGGAAAGACGGATGAACTGCCAGACCTCAGCCGAATAAATGCGAAGAGAACTGGGACCTTGAGGAGGCTTATTGCCACTCAAATTCCAGCAAAGACCAATAGCTGCTGCCAACGAAAAATCAATGGCAAGCAGCTATTGCAAAAACGCAAATTTATTTGCAAATGTTATTGAAAGAAGTGGGAGTACTGGAAACCTGGGTAGACTTGTTGTCACGCAGCTTCCAAGAAACACTACAGGCTGTTTTCAGGGAAAGATATCTGAAGATCTGTGTGAAAGCTCCTTATGAACCAATAATTATTATTATTATTATTATTATTATTATTATTATTATTATTATTATTATTATTATTATTATTAATATAATTATATAATAATAATAATAATAATAATACTAATAATAATTATAATAATAATAATAATAATAATTATAATAATAATAATAACAATAATAATAATAATAATAATAATAATAATAATAATAATAGCAACAACAACAACAACTGGAGAGATGTGTTGTCACCCAGGCTCTAGGAAACACTATAGGTTATCCTCCTAGAGAAATATTTGATGATGGCCTGTGTGAAAACTCCTAGTCATTAATAATAATAAATCTTATAAAAAATTCTCAAAATAATATTAAATCTTATAAAAAACAATTATGATAGTCGTTGTTAAAAAAAATTCGATGTTGGTGCACATCAACGGGTTTAATATTATGACTGGTTTTTGAGTTATAACACACGCTTTTCGTCTCCCTTACCCTCAACTTCTATGAAAGCATAACCAACATTCACAGACAATGCTCCGCCCCTCACTTGAAGTTGTCATCAGTTTCGAAACTGCATACCAACTACGATTTCGAGATTTTTCAGCGCCGTACTCATAGCAAGCTTATCTAGTGTGTGTTTATATATATATATATATATATATATATATATATATATATATATATATATATATATATATATATACTTACTACCAATCTTACTGACGTTGAGCATTGTTGAAGTAAATAATGGACGCATAATGTATTATATATCTAAACACACACACACATATACATACACCATAAGTTATGAAAGTATATAGCAATTAAGCTACACAGAAGCAGGCTAAAACGCCCTGGGAATGAAATGCGACTGATTCTGAGTAGCTTAATTGCCATTTATTTTCATAACTTACTAAATACTAGCAGTATTTACGTTTTGAGTACTGTGGAAGTAAATACTGAAAATTGATATATAAAGTATTATATTCCTTTTTTAACATTTTATGGGTATGTATGAGATAATTACACACACAACACATCACACACCCACCCACACAAACGCATATATATATATATATATGGTAATTCAAGATACGAACGAAATATATATGGCCATTAATCTACACAGAATCTTCCACGCTATATCTTTGTAAGAAATCGAGACATTGTCAGGAAAAAAATCATAGAATTCGTGTTACAACGTTATATATATATATATATATATATATATATATATATATATATATATATATATATATATATATATATATATATATATATATAATCTTATCTATAGTATTCCGAATTTTATTGGGTTTATATAATTGATAATTCGGTAACCGTTCAAAATTGACTTTGCATTGAATAAAGAGTAACATTAACCCTATTCTGCTTATGAAATAAATTGAAACAACAACCGCTTTTTGAAATTACACAAATAAGTATGCCGAAATATTTGTAAATAAATAAAACAAATTCTGGATACGAAACTAACATAGAATCAAAACAATATGATTATTCCGGAATAGAAAAATAAATAAAATAAAATAAAATAAAGAAATTTAATTTAACAAATTAGTGAATAATATTAGTAAAGCATATTAAGTGAACATAGGTAATTGGTAGCACATTTAAATGATAATTCGATTGTATTTTTCTTCCTTTTTGTTTTAAGTAGAGATACGAAAATAGATAAATCTAAAAGAAATTTTATTTAATAAATTAGTGAATAATATTAGTAAAACATATTAATAAACATAGGAAATTGGTAGCAACGTTAAATCATAATTCGATTGAAATTCTATTTCTTTATCTTTTTAAATGGAGATACCAAAATAGGTAAATGTAAAAATCTTAAAAGAAAACTTGGAAAGAAGTGATGTAGGTAAAATATTTTCTCATAATTTTCCTTAAAAGGGAAATGGATTCCATATTGTTCATTGTAAAAGTGTTTTTTTCAAAACGTCTAATGATAGGCTGTTCTTGTGAAAATTTTCTAACGGTATAGGGTTTGAATTTGCCTGAATAGTCTTGAAACAATTGTAACGAACGATGAAATACACTATTTGTTGCTATGAATCCATTCTTTGATGTTTTGATTTTGTTAAAACAATATATATATATATATATATATATATATATATATATATATATATATATATGTGTGTGTATATATATATATATATATATTTCATCGTTCGTTACAATTGTTTCAAGACCATATATATATATATATATATATATATATATATATATATATATATATATATATATATATATATATATATATATATATATATATATACTCCTAGTTGAGGTTCAGTGGATTATCTTATTTCTTAGTTTTTCCATCCTCCACGAAAATATTTTTAAGATTGTTGCCACCGTACATGTGTGTGTTTTCCTATTTGTATTTTTCTATGGCTGATCAGCGTTTGTTGTTTGTTTCATCATTCAAATAATTTTCTTAATATTTCCTATAATAGTTTTTGATTATCTTTGTCCCTTACCACTACCACTCTAGCATTATCTCTTCCAAAGATCGCTAGCGGTAATAGAATGCCATAGGTTATTCCCCTTGACCGGAAGAAGCCATTTCGCTATTATAACACTGTACGAGTATTCTTTATGAGTTAATAAAACCTATATCAACGGTATACCAACTCCCTTCTCCCTTTTCAAATATCTTTTTACTTAATACATTTCCGTTGTTTTCAACATTATCTGAATTGACTAAAGGCATTGTATAAATCAAGTTTAATGTATCCTAGGTTTCTTCCATGACTTTTCTTAGTGCTCCTATAATTATTTTATTTATTCATTTTTTTTACACGGTGGTCACCACTTATTAAGGCCCGGACGCCACTCAGGGATAAGGGTTATTGCAAGTACAGTACGTTAGTGTGGAGATTTGATGAAGTGTTTACTTAAGGGGGCGGTTCATTAGGAATTTGTTAATGATGGACTTGAAGACATCCAAGTTGTAGTCAGGTAGGAAGCAGGCAGACGGAACAGAGTTCCACAGGCGTGCAGTTCTAAAAAAGAAGCTTTGTTCATGGAATCCACGTTTTGATTTAGGCACAGATAAAGAGTGGGGGAAATTTTTCACAGTGGATTCAGCTAGACGGGTGTTTTTCGTGAAAGATTGGCGAGGGGGGACCAGAGATTGGAATTCAGACGAGCACCTGCCAATTATTCTTTTTTGGTGATCTTCTACATTTCCATATTCAAATCAGTTCTCTGCAAGTTCGTTTTTCTGCCTGCCCTGATCTAATAAGATCATCAACATCTACAATTTGCACACTTTTTCCATTTCCTATGGACTATTATCACGATGGGAACGAATTTTCCAGTTTCACTATGTCTCAAATAATTTTATTATTTTCGTTTTCTAATCGTCTCCAGTTCATTGCATGTACCACTGGTCTATGTGTTTAAAGTAAATGCGTTTGCATAGTTCCAAATCGACTGTTTTCCCACGTAGTCGAATATATTTTTCTAATTTTTAATCCTAGTTTGCTGCATTTACTTATAATGTGGTTTACCGTTTCGTCGCTTTGCCCGTAGGGTCCGCATTTACTGATTTCCTGGTTTTCCTGAAAATTTATTAGTTCTATTTTTATCCAAATTATAAATGTTTGCACTCAGCCATAACTCAGTAGATAGACTGCATATCTCCGCCTACCAACGTAAGAATGAGTCAAAGTTTTATCGGATCCTTAATTCACGAAATATATGGCAGTTAAAAAAATTTTGATTGGTTCAAATTTAGTATAATTATATTATTTGGATTATTTGTATTACAGTTCTCATCTTGAATGTTATTTTCACGTTTCGGTCGATGTTACTGCCGATTTTCTGCAGGTTTAATTTGTCGAACTCGGGAATCTTTCCCTCAAACTCGAGTCGCTTTCTGTCAAACTCGGTAATCTGCACGAAATTTCGAACAATTTTTTTTTATTTAATCCATCGGGCAGCTTGTTCTCGTTCTATCAGCTACGGCCAGATAAAAAGTCCAAAGTTATTCAGGGTTATTGCTTTCAGTGTCGCTCGAATTGAGGATTAAACTTAACGTGGAGTTGAATGTTTCTATAGTGCTTTATCCATGTAAATGATTCAAATAATCCGAATTATCAATTCTCATGTAAAAAAATTCGGAAACATAAAAGTGAAGTGTGAGTTGGACTTTTCAAAGTTTGACTGAAATAACAAGTCCAATTTCTACTGTACACTCTTTAACCCTTATCCTCGAGTGACCTCTTGGCCTTGATAAGTGGTGATGCCTATGTGGAAAAAAAAATCAGACTAATATTTATTTCATTCGAGCTAACCATTTCTTCGTTAGTTTTCATCACATTATCAGAAAAAAAATATTTCCGTTCAATCTTATTAATGCTGTCTAAAAAGCTGATAGTTGTTTATCTGCATAAAACCAAATGATATCAAAGGATTTTTTAAGTAGATTTTAAAATAATATTAGCAAAAATAATTAATATCTTTTTAAAATAAAAAAAAACGTACTTTACAAATTACGCTTCGTGTATAAAGTAATTAACTCTTCCCGGTAAATACAATAATATTGAATTTCTCACGTTATTATCAGACAGAGATAAGGGGTGTAGGTATTTGGTTTAAACACTTTTGGGAGGATTAATTGTGAAACACGATAATGTTGCCATTTTTTTATTACTTCTTAAAAAAATAAAAGTTTTATTAAACATCAATTTTTTCATTAAGTTTTTAATAATACAACTTCAGAAAAACTTAGGAAATTCGTTGTTTTTCGATTCATTCGTTATTTAACTTTCTGCCTATGAAAAATCAACCAAATCACACGTGCATTTATTTATAATGTGTTTTACCGTTTCGTCTCTTTGCCCATAGAGTCCACATTTAGTTTTATTTTTAGATTGCAAATAATTTTTAATCAGATGTGAGTTTTCCAATGTCGCACTCCACAGGTTAAGAATTGCTTTCAAAAATCTAGATTTGGAATTATCGTCCTTCTTTCAAGGTGGAACCAGGAGATAGTCGCACGTTTTTTAGCCATACAATTTGATTAGCTTATTCGATAATCAAACTACTTGATTAACTGATCTGAATTTTGGTGGGCGATATTTTCTTTGTGTCATGCAGATTTGTCTCTGTTTTTGTTCTATCATGAAGGAGGGACTCTGGACAAGCACCTAGCACACTGCATATAGCATCTACTCAGTCGTCATTCCGTCAAGCATTAATTCTTTTTAAGGAAGACATCTTCACAAGCATTACCTCCTGTATGAAGGTGGTATAGTATCTGTTCGGACAATATGAGACTTCTCAGTCATTACTTAAGAATATCGAAGAAAGATTCAGCTGAGAGGTAATTTGTGACGGGATGAAAGGATAAGGATGAAGAGGAAAAGGAGGTAGATGAAGAGGAAGAGAACAAAGATGAAAAAAATTAAACAAACTATCGACAAGTTCTGAACGTGATTTTACGAGCACGTTATACTAGCTTACAACTATCACGTTGACATGAAAGTTCTTGCGGTTTTAACTTTTAAATTCAGATGAACATATCTCGGCTCAAACAAACATTTTATTGATCGAAATAAGCACTATCAGAATCAACACACATTTGCCAACGTAAAACAAGTGTATTTATGCGAGTAAAAATCGTGATTTCTCATGACGAAACAGTCACTTAAGGCGTTTTTGATATCGCTTAGGTTTTTGAAGCATTTCTCACGCAGAAAGTTGTGGAGATGCTAGAAAAGGTGGTAGTCGGTAAGTGAGAGGTCTGGAGAGTATGACGGATGAGGCAGAGTTTTGTAGCCCAATTCGTTCAACTTCTACAAGGTCGTTTAGCAACGTGCGGTCGGGTATTGTCGTGAAGGGGAATTGAGCCTTTTCTGTTAACTAATGCTATGGTTGTTGTCGAAGCGCCACCGGTTGTCGTAAAGAACCCATTTTTCACCCAAGTCACAACCCGGTCGAGAAACACGTCGTTCTTGTTGCTTAAAAGAAGGAAAGATGACCCTTCATAATCGCGTTCCTTTAGGTTGTCGTTCATTTCGTGAGGCACCCATTTATCAAGATTTTTTTGTTTTTCCAATCTCTCAAAATGTTGGAAATCGTCATATACGTTACGCCTAATTCAGAAGATAGTTCTCGGACAGCTGTGCGTGGACTGGTTTCAAGTAAGACTCTTAATTGATCGTTGTCAACATCCGATGGCTGCCACTACGCTTATCACTTTTAAATCTCTTGTAGCCGCCATGAAATTTCTTAAACCACCATTGTGCTGTGTGTTACGTAGTGGTTTCTTGGCCAAACGCTTCGTTTATATCGCGAGTTGTTTCAGTAACTTTTCGGCCTAATTTGAAGTAAAAAAAAAAATTGTGCGAATTTTCTTTTTTTCCTACTTGTAATCAACGTTTTGAAAAGATTGTAATTTAAAATATTAGACAGAGCGAAAATGCTCTTTAAAATAATATATTAAGTAAGGGTATCATAACGAAAACTTATTTGAAGATACATCATTTGAAATCAAAGTTAAAGATTCCGCAATGTAATAATTTAAGAAAAGAAGAAAATGTATTTCTGAATTTACTATCGGCAGCCTTTGTAACTCTCGCTTAAAAAAACAAAAACAAATTATGATTGAGCTCTTATGTTTAATGAACTATGTTTCTGACAAAGGAAAAATATTTGCTGTTTTCTGAGTTGGAATCTATCACTTATCGTTGGTTAGTGTTTGATCTTTTAGTAGTAATAGATGAGTAAGAGGAACTTGCTTATTTTATATTATTTGATATTCCAAATAAGCAAGTTGCTCTGTCCCTATCCTGTATTTTAACTCATCGCATCAAATGACTTCCTGCCTTGTCTGGTGCGATTTTCACCCAGAAAAAATAAATTCATATTTTGTGGCAAAACAAATAATGCCATTTAAAATACTCTTTGAAAACACTCCGTCCGTTGATACTGCTTTTATAAACGATGGAACAGCTGCCTGTGGGGTATATATATATATATATATATATATATATATATATATATATATATATATATATATATATTAATGATGGGGTTATTTTAATTTTTACTGATTCCCATACAATTACTGATTTCGACTTTTGTTTTCTAAATGTCTAATAATATTAACACCAACTCCAACCTTGGAACCAACCGAATCCCCAATTTTTTCATCAGGTACTTTTTATGAATGAGGTAATGTCCACTTCCTCCATATCTCTTGATAAGACGAGCTCTTACTTTGAATTTGCAAATCTATCTCATTACCGGAACCTCCACGCAGGGAAAAAATTCATTTCTCGTTAAACACGAGTGTAAATGTAATATGTTGTTTATATCTTGCTTGTTCATAAATAACTTATATCACTGGTTCATGCATCAAGGAAATTTAGGACTATAATATTAACATCAACAGTCTCCTGACCTAGAGATTTGTATCTTCCGGGATATTATTTACCGAACACTCTTCTTTGATTTTGTGCCTCACTTTTGTATATGTTTGTACCCTAGTTCTTCATCTCTGCCCCCATTGAACTTAATTTCTGTTTAGTTTTTTTTGTTCATTTTATTTTACTCTTCATTTTTTAATTTTTTATTCTTTTATTTGTTTGTCTCTTAATTTCATTTATCTATTTATTATTATTATTATTATTATTATTATTATTATTAGTAGTAGTAGTAGTAGTAGTAGTAGTAGTTGTATATTCTTCCCTTATTATCCCACTACGCCATTCGTCCACCTCCTAATTATTTTTGTCTCTCCACCAACTTTGCTCCCCTATATTTATACCTCTGCCTTACACTTCAACTCTCCTCCTGTACACCTAATAACAGGGCAACCCTAGGATTATTACTGCATATTATCTAATATATATCATCTTTTGAAATTTATTATTATAGCCTTACAACTACTCACCCATACCCACCTCATAACTTACTCCTTTAACTCACCTCCGGACCTTCCCTTGCATCACTAAATTAAAACTGTAGTACACGACACCCTATGTAATCCACACCACAACTTTCACTAATTCTCATAACATCACACTATAACCATAGTCTTCTCATAAGTAATGCTGGAATAATCGTTACTTCTGTTCAATCCTACTTAATTCATCATCATAATATTTCGGCTGAAATTATACATCATCTTAATGTGCTGTTGCCGTCTATGTTGCATCTATCGATAAAAAAAAACTGTATAGGCTCTATACATCTTACATACGGATAAAATAGGATCACCATCCATCCACCCCTATACGTCCTCTTGAGTCTTAAAACATAAACTACCTACATTCTTTATGACTAAGATAGAAACCCTATACACCTTTTTGCATTACACTTTATATAATACGTTCCTTCTTTATCTTAGAATTCGATATAATTCCCCCCCCTAGCAACATCAATATTTTCATTGGTTTATTTCTTTCCTGATGAACACCACGCTAGACGTCGCATCCATATTATGTTACCTAGCATCTTCTCTATTCTTCTGATGAGAAGCATTAGGCTTCGAAATACCTTGGTAAAAGAGTCCTCTCTATCCCCCAACTAAATGTTCGTATACCTTTATTAAATAAATGAACCATTCTATATTCACCAATATATAGTTTTCGTGACTTCATTTTCCACTCATATATATATATATATATATATATATATATATATATATATATATATATATATATATATATATATATATATATACTAGCAGTTCAGCCCGGCGTTGATTGGGCCGTATGTACTGTTTATAAGTTTATGTGCATATATATATATATATATATATATATATATATATATATATATATACATATATATATATACATATATATATATGCATATATATATATACATATATATATATCAAAAGTTTGACTCATGTCTAGGTAACCTACATCTAAAATTGCAAGTGCTTAGACTCAAAATTAGCGGAAGAGTTTGGTAGAGTCTGCAACTCTTTCAACTTTGACCTCTTGGCAGGCAAATTCTTGCCCAAAAACTGATTAAAAAGCTCGCTGCATGTCTGAATACACTTTATGTAAAATTGCAAATGTTTAGACAATAAAGTGGCTGAGTAATTTTGTAGATATTGCAGAGGTTAACTTTTTGTCACTTTTATATATATATATATATATATATATATATATATTTGTTCACCACCACCAAGAACCGAAACCTTAACGTTTTGCTCACAATTTTTATTTGTCATCAGCCGTTAATGAATGAGCTATGAAAACATGCTTGCAGCAAGGCTAAAAATTAAAACATGAACAAATAACCACTATGTTATGCACGCGTAATGCTTTCGTTCGACCTTTACTTTGCAAATTTCACTTTTTTGATTTTATTATTTTTCTACCAATTTTCCCAGGCTAAAATCTAAATACAAAGTTTTGCATGAGTTCAAATACTTTATATATGATATTTTATGTCTGTAGACCAAAAATTGTACTAGGAGTTTGGTAGGCAAAATTTTTTAAACAAAAATATATGCAGGCATAAATATATATGTGGACAGAGTTTTGTGTTTACTATAATCGTTTTACGCAAATATTACGCAAGTATAAATCATGTAAAATATGTGCATGAATATAATTACATATAATAATTAACTAAAGATGATCATCTCATAAGAAAATCGAAAAACAAATAGGGAATTAATTAAAATGAATGTTTAAAAGAATATGCAAATTAACTAGATCTTTTGCTAGTGAATGCAATTCCACGACCCATATATAAGAACTTCGTATTTTCTTTTAAAATAAACAGAACAAAGGGTTTTTAATATGAATATGAATACACAACAAAACACAAATTTATAGGAGTATATATATATATATATATATATATATATATATATATATATATATATATATATATATATATAGCACAATCACGTTGACACACTGTTTCTCGTCAAATCACCGATTAAGCAAAATTGAGCCTGGCCAGTACCAGATGGGTGACAATTTGGGAAGGCTAAACGCTACATATACCTTCTCGGAAGGTTGGGCGTAGGGGCCAGCACCTCCAAGAACGCTTCGCTACAAAATCATCATCAAAGTTGTAAATGGCCAATAGGCCTCAAGATTATGGATGGATAGGTAGATGGATATATATATATATATATATATATATATATATATATATATATATATATATATATATATATATATATATATGAGTCGTTCCAAAAGTAATTCCTTCTATTTTCTAATGCAAAAACAAAAACGCTGAAGAGCTAAATATAGGGAAGTGGGCCCATTAAAACGAGCGGCCTTTTGTGCTCCAGGACGCTTTTCTACATAGAGGAATTCAGTGACGCATCTCTGCTTCTGACACACGTCCATGACAGAAGTTGCTTTTTTATATTCTCACACCGTCAATATCTGCAAGAGTAAACATAAACTTTCAGGTCATGCATTAATGAGTTCTGTCATTATAACAATGTATTTATCAACCCCCTCTTATCCATTCGGGCGAACTAAAACATCGGAGGCATCGTTTATTACGTCCTTCGTGTATGTGGATATATATATATATATATATATATATATATGTGTGTGTGTGTGTGCGTGTGTATGTGTGTGTGCGCACGCGTGTCTGTGTATCTGTGTGTTCCTCTGTGTATATATGTATGTACAAAAATATTGCACATATTTATGATGTGTGAGGTCTAGTCATATCCTGGTGAAAGTTGGCAGAGAAGATTACACGATAAAAATTATACTCGACGAAAACAACCTCGTTAAAGTAAGAAAATGGCACTGAGAAGCATTTAAAATGTAATTTAATTTACATTTAAAAATAAAACCTTAGATTTAATTCCGTTAACATAACTATTCACCGAACCGTTAAACCTGGTGTTATTTTTTTTCAAACGACCGTGGCAATCGCAAACGATGTTGTGTCAAAAACAAATGTAATAATAAACTTAAACGAATAAATATATCTAAAAAAATGTAGACAACAAAGTGTATAATAAATCGTTTATTGTTTTTGACGTGCGTTCGTGTGTTATCACCTTCCATTTACAAAGGATTGCCATTGCAGACTATCTGTTTTGGACCATTCCCTAAATTCCAACTTACCCTATTTCGAGATTAATTGCTTTAAATTCGAACATGATGACACAATTAGAATTTTGTCGTCGTCGACGTAAAAACTTCTTTGTTTTATTTATTTGTGGAATAGAAAAGACTAAATAAAATAAGTCGCAGCAATGAATACAGGAAAAAAATAGTTTTCCTAACCTTAAGGTAAGAACAAAGAAATGACGTCAGGTGAAAAGTCCAGGTGTACAAAAATATAAATTTAGGACAAAAACACAAAACGAAACAGACAAAACATAGAGGTACGAGAGACGTTTAACCAGTAATGCACCTGTCCCACGTCTTATAGCAGTAGAGCAACGAAACTTAGTTATTAGTCTTTGTCTACGTATGAACCACCCAAAACTACACATTTCTCTCATAGTTTAATGCAACTCTAGAGACCATTTGTGTCGAACACCCTCGCTTGGTTCTTGAACCACTACGTGATTTCGGAAATCAAGACTGCATCATCTGGAAAAAAATTCTTTCAAAGACAATGACTGGGAACAGGTTGAAATCAGACATTGCAAGGTCCTGATATTTGCGGGATAGTAGATAGCGTAGACACACGTCCGTGCTTTTCATCTGACGACATGTGCGTTGTGGATCGAAGCATTGTTTTGAAGACGGGTACTGATCTTGCCCCGTTTTTTTTTTATTTTGATTATTTCTCTTAATTACCTAAAAAGAATAACAGGCTCCTGTAATTGTAATACACTTTGCAAGAAAATCTGGCATTACCACTCCGTCTTTGTCATAGAAGTGTGTGAGCGTGACTTTGCCAGCAGATGGCTGCAACCTTGCCATTTTTGTATGTGGTCAGTCCTAGTGCTTCTACTGCATTGACTACACTTGGTAATCTGGATCATAGTGACATACCCAAGTTACATTCTGTATCATCAGGTTTTTTGAAAACCTTTGACTCATCTTTTTCGCACACCTTCAAATTCATTAGTGAGTACTCGACACGTTCTCGTTGTTGGAAAGATGTCAGCAACCTAGGAATCCATTTGAAAGTCATCGTATACAAATGCAAATGCAAATGGTCATGAATGATAGTTTGAGCAGACTTTGCAATAATCTTGACTTCTTTGGTTATTTGACCAATAGTCACGAGTCGATCTTCCAAAATGGTAGTCTCAACTTGATTGACAGATATCTCATAAATAGCAGAAGGGGTTTGACTAGATCTGTGAACTGTTTCCACATGTTTTCCATGTTTGAATTCATATGATGGGGGGGGGCATCATTTATTTTGTTTCATCAAAAGTCTCCTGTTGTGTCGATCCCTTCAAACATGAATTTGAATCAATGCGCGACAATCAACAGGCTTCATTTCACACACATGTAAATCAGAAACCACAATTACTTCAAAGCTGTCATTTTTTACATAACTCATAGAGATATAAATCATTGCACATATAAAATTTCAATTAGATTAGAAAACTGAAAGTAGGTCAGGGATAGTATTTATTGAAAACTCCTGGTATATTATCTGTTTTGCTTTTACATTTATTTTTATACGTACTAAATCATCTTATTAGTTGATAGTTCACTGAAAAAAAATTATTTCCGGTAATTTGGCAAGACACAACGGGTATATATAGTAAAATTTTCATTTTTTTTTTGTTAGTTTCATAAAATGAGTTTTTTAATATATTTTTTTATTTGTTTACTGCGGCAACACCAACAACAATGACATCGACTACGACAAAAACCGATCACTAATATTTTTATGTAGATCTTCGGTATAGCTATAATAAAAAAAATAAACAACGGCAACGATGATAACAATGTTGGCGACGATTATTATTTCTGTTTTTTACAGTGTTTTTCATATTTCAAAATCCCATCGTTTTTTTTTTCATGACATACGTGAACGTCAGTTCTTTTTATTTACATAATAAATATACACACAAACAACGTTCTTAACAACCAAGTAACGACTGATGTAAAGCTCGTATATATATATATATATATATATATATATATGTCAAGTAAGTTTTTGTTTAAATTAACATTAGTGCTTCATTTTCGTAAGAATTTATGAGTTTAAACAGCCCTCTACTAATTTAATATAAAAAATAAGGTTCATTTCTACATATAAACTTACACAAGGAACATATCCATAGCATTATATACAAGTGTGGTTTCAGGATCGGACAAATCAAATTACGAACCACCGTAAATCTCATTAACAAACATAAAATATTGATAATGCTGTACTGTAAATGCTTAAACTAGCACTTTTTTTTAAGCATAGCGCACTCTTAACAGAAATATATATATAATCACACACACACACACACACACACACACACACACACACACACACACACACACACACAAAAGAAAGATTGAACTAGCTAATGAGATAAATGCACTTGTATTGCTCATGATTAATTCGAACCACGCACTCGATTTTTATGAATCTGGATAATTTCAATCTAGACATCTCTTTGAAACAACTCTCATAGCATATTACAAGAATGATAAAACAAAGAATTGTGTCCATTCTAATTATCGCTATCTAGCAAACGCATTGCCATAGAACATTCTACTTCGCTAGGATACGGTTGATATTTTTCATGCTAATCAGTGACCACGTACCAAGGAAAAATACTATTCGAGGATAAACGTTAATAACATTGTCAGTTGGGAGATTATAAATACAGTGAGATGATAGGAAATTATGGGTTATACAGAATTGTACAGTTTTAAAAAAAACTATCCAGAAAGTATTTATTAACACGGGATTTAGAACACGATCAGTTGGTAAACAGTGAATTATTAAGAAAGAAACTCTGTTCATGGAAATCCCGCTAAAGTTTTAGGTACACAGAAAATAATGAAAATTTATTTACAATGGTTTTAGAGCGGCGAGTTGGGAATGCTTTGGGAGCCCTTATCACGATAATACCGATAAAATAGTGAACGACTTGCAACGTTTCTTTTGCCGGGGAAAGGAATAGATCATCCCCCCCCCCCACTAACAGATTGGTGAAGTCAAATTTGTAATCTGTGTCATGCCCCAAGTTTGTGAGGAAAGGTATTTGATAGAGTTGGTTCGTACGATGGCTAGACGATCCCAACAACGTTGATGTCGTTAGCTCAGTGTGTAGCAGAACGCGGACGCGCGTATGCAAATGCCTACGAAATGCGAAATGACGTCACTGTTAGGAAAAAAACAATAAAAAGGAGAGAGAACATCTTACAGAGGACGATCACGTGAGAGACGTAACCGACGTAACGCGAAGTCACGCGTGGAGGGAGAATGAGGAAATAAATGTCGTTACGTTATTACTTGTTCTATGTTTCTTGCGACGTAGACTGCATATAACGTGTGAGTTCTGTGTGTACAAGTGATGTGTTTTTTGGTGGGAACTTGTAAATACGAAACACGATGCACAGCGAAATAAACGCAAATGTGTCTAAACCCGAAAAAAGTTTTACTTTAGAAAAAAAAAGGGCTCGCGAGTAGTGAATAGGAGATATTTTTATGGGAATTGCCCCAGACGATGCTTGAAGCCACTTGATGTAAGGAGCTAACAATAACAAAAAAGTGATTATCGTAAAGACGGGAAATACCTATTGGCTTTAGTATTAAAAAGATCAAGGCTATAGGTAAGATGAAAGCAGTCAACAGGAACATAGTTCCATAAACTTGTAGTTCTTGGAAAGAAACTACTGGAATAGGAAGCTGTATTATAATGAGGCATCAAAACAACGAACTGATGGAGACCACTATATCAACAAGTCAAAAGGGCTGGCACGAACAAAAGTAGAGAAAAGACCAAACAATTTTGAAGAACATATGTTTTTATATAAAACTGAGACTAGCAAGATTTCATCTGTGAGAGAGAGAGAGAGAGGTTGCAAAGAAGAAAGATTGGGTCCAATCCAGTTATAGATACAGTTTTGCATATTATCAAGAACCCTGAAAACCAGAAAAAAAAATATGAGAACCATACTCCATACACGTTCTGATAGTATATTTGCAGAGACTGAGAATAGCTACAAGTATGGGACAGTGTTCAAGGCGATAGAAAGAATTGACTTTACGAGAAGCAGAAGGAGCAGTAGATCTAATCAACGAACTATATATTGTTGTTTAAAAAGGAGGGTCTGATGCCATGTATGTATGAGGTGAAATTAGAAAATATTTGAATATATATAAATGTTGAATTAATTCATATGGGAGATATCTCCATATAAATGTTGATAAATCACTAGCACGCATATCACATATCAGCGTCTGTGGAAATAGGTGAACTAAGATGAATTTGTTTTCAATTTCATCTCGTAATCAAGTCCAAATTTTTTCATAAGATCTCTCACCTGACGCAAAGTTTTCAAAATGTTTTCTTCTACCCACTTCTTATTAAAAATCCTTTAAACGTATCGCAAGTGGTTCGGTCCGGGGATAAGAATAAATAACAGGTAACCTCCCACCCTCGTATTTCTATCGTATTCTCCTATTTTATCTAGCTTTGGGATCAGACCTTTGGACCCGACATGTTAAAGCAGAGAATCGACATTCTAATATTTAATATGTAATTTTTTACAAGTATCTGATATTCCATTCATTACGAAAAAATCATAACCAATATTTATTTACATTATTCAAGTCGTGATGATCGCAGGGGGAGATAACTCATCTTTTATTTTCTATCTAATACATTTACAAACACTTATTCGAATCTTATATTCTATGTTTATAGCCCTATTGTCACTGCTGGTTTAATATTATTAGACTGGACGAGTATTCAAGAGAGGTGGATATAGATTATACGTAATTTAGGCCACCAATAATTATAAAAACCTCTTTATTATTGCGTATTAATCTCAAGACCAAAAGAGAAATATGAAAGAAAATGTTATGGTTTCTGTGTTCATCCGCTTGCAATTTTCTCTTCTGGTAGTCGTAGCCAGAGAAAGACAATACGATCTCAATCGAAATATCTGTCAAAACATTGGCGAATTCTCTGAGCAGCTCCCCCTCCAGAGGTGAATTTGTACATCTTACAATCCGTTTCTTAGATATATAGAGGATCGCTTCAATAATCACGTATTTTCTGGAGCGATTGAATGATCCAACCATGTTTACATTAACCTTACCCACCCCTCGTGCTTGGTTATTTATTTATTTTACTACCTGTGTTTAATGCACCGTCTTTCTAAAGCTACACATGTAAATATTAATAATGACCCATAACTATTCAATTCATTACCATTCAACCTTATCAACACGCCTTATCTAAAAGAAATCTGTTGCATAATTCACATTCCATCTGAACTGCTTACACCTACTTTCCCGAACCTGTTCTTTCACCCAACAACCATACTGCCTTAATGTGCTTACGCTTATGCATTTTTGTATGAATTGATATCTTGTTGATCACATTTTTACTCATGAACAAGCTTAAAAAAATATGATGCGAAATATCGATCCCCTCCCAACATTGCTAGTGGATCTTCGCTTTATACTGTTTGCATTTTTTTTCCATTTTTTTTCTGAGACATTCTATTAGATGTTTATCTACCGTCTATCACCCCCACACATCCCCCTACACACACATACACATATATAGTAGAAAGTTATGAAAATGTTATAACATTTTATGTGGATACATTTTTTTTTTGCATGGAGGTCACCACTTATCAAGGCCCGGATGCCACTCAGGGATAAGGGTTATTTCGTGTATAGTAATCAATGGGATAGTATCATAGTAATCGTTAGTATTGAAGATTTGATAAAGTGTCTTACTTAAGAGGGCTGTTTGTCAGGAATTTGTTTATGTTGGACTTGAAGAAATCCAGATTGTAGTCAGGTGGGAAACAGGCAAACGGAAGAGAGTTCCACAGGCGCGCACTTCTAAGAAAGAAGCTTTGTTCATGAAATCTACGTTTTTTTGTTTTGGCACAGCTAAAGAGTGGGGAAAGTTTTTCACAGTGATTTCAACTAGACGGGTGTTTATCGTGATAGATTGGTGAGGGGGATCAGAGATTGAAGCTCAGACAAGCACATGATGCATATATATAACTTAATATGTATGTGTGTTTGTCTGTATGTTTTCATTTTTGTAAACTGCATTCCCGTCGACATACGGCGTGAAACGAATTAAGTGATTGCAATTCGTGGTCCGTTGTTTTATGCATAAAAGGGACGGTAAAAATAGCTGCTAAACGGTCAAAACAGTAAAACAAAAGACTTTTACGGGCGTAAGTTGAATTTATACGCATGCGCGATTATACGTTTATACATAAATTTCGGTTCATTTTTAACTATTTGTTGTTAATCTGACGATAGCTCACAGGGTAATGACAAGGGCTTAAAACACTAAATGTTTTAGCTGCGATTCTGATAGTACTCTGTCATATATTCATTCAACTTTTGAAATCACTAGTATATCTGGGGTACAAAATAATAATTAATAGAGAATTGCTCTATAATAATAAGTACGCAAGCTTAAATGAAAATATCATGTATAAATATATTTTACGACGGGGCAACGCCGTGCAACGCCGGTGCCATGCTATATAATTATGTGAGTTTGCATGTGCAACTACTAATATGCTTGCACAATATTTTAATTAAACTGTCCTACCTTCTCTAATGGCATATCTGTATACAAATACGTTTGATTTAGCACCTTCATTTTAGAATACGATTTTTTTAAACTACACTTACGCATACATAGATACATAAAAATGTATTTAATTTACTTGTTTAAATGATTGATGAATGTTAACGATTGAAGCTTATATCATATACATATATGTGTGTGTGTACATGTATATATGTGTGCGTGTATTTGTGAGTGTGTACGTATTTGTGCGTGTGTGCGTAATCTTTTTACGGATTTAGAAAATTCTATCAATTTCCCCCGTCTCAAATTACACACACAATCTCATTGTATACTTATATCGAAATACACACACTCACACTTTCCTAATATGTATATATATATATGTATATATATATATATATATATATATATATATATATATATATATATATATATATATATATATAATTATTTTCTACTATACGCTTACATCTCATATATATATATATATATCTTATCTAATGCATATATATCGTATATCTCATATCTCATGTATATTTCTATCTATATACCATATCATATCATATCTATCTATCTATCTATCTATCTCTATCTCTATCTCTCTCTCTCTCTCTCTCTCTCTCTCTATATATATATATATATATATATATATATATATATATAAAGGGAGCGAGATATTTTGTCTCATTTTGGTAATGATATGTCTGCGTATACTTACTTTCCCACGAGCATATCAAAAATATGTTTTGTATTTCTCAATTAACGGCTTACATTGCATTTAATGTAAAACCGATTTTTTCTTTCTTATAGCTGGGGTCGCGAGGTCAAGTGCTGGGACTCAATTTTGGCATAAAGCGTAAGAAAAAGTGAGAAAAATATACTTCATACACACTCACACGAGCACTCTCATACAGACTTTTAAATATAAGATTCGTTGCGTTTTGATTTTTTTTTTACGTGTGCAATCTCCATAACGGCGTCAAAAAAAAAAAAAAAAAAAAACAACAACTTCGGATTAAAAACTTTCTAAAAAAATAATAAATCAAATGCAATTACCAATGTTTGCCATGTTTTTTTTGTTTTTTTTTAATAATTGGGAAATTTTATTTCGCTTTAAATGTTTAAATATTACGTGTTTGATTACAATGATACTCTAAAAAAATAAAAGAATACCAGATTTAGGCAAAATAATGCAGAGATTTAACAGATGCACAAAACTGGAGCGACTGAAGATATCATGTAGGAACAAGCTATGCAGTTTCACCTTTATTAATTCGATGCATGCGTGTAATATTTTCACAAAATCAAGACAATAAAAGTAATAAATGAGAACATCATATTGTGTATTTTCACATTCATTACAATTGTTTCGTGACTATTCAAGCATTATGTCATTCAAAAATATTACAAAATAGCCACTCTTCAGAGGCTTATTACACAATTATACATATTTCTAATTTATATTTAAGAGACCAAGAAGTAAGATCTTTCTCCACTCACTCTTTTGTTTTTTTGTTGTTGTTGTTGTTTTATGAAGCTTAATAGTTGAGTTAATTAATTTTGACTTTAATTTCTATTAGCATATGAACATTACCTAATTTTAATATATTAAAATTTTTGATTAAAATCTTAGTTTTTTTTTTATAAGCATTTCTCAGGCAGAAAGTTGTGATGCTTGGAAACGTGGTTATCGGTAGGTGAGAGGTCTGGAAAGTATGGCGGATAAGACAGTGTCGTAGCCCAATTCTTTCAACTTCTGCAAAGTCGGTTTGACAACGTGCAATCAGGAATTATCGTAGAGGAGAATTGGGGATTTTCTCCTGACTAATGCTAGGCGTGGTTGTCAAGTTTCTGATGCATTTATTCCATTTGTTGACAATACTTCTACGCCGTAATGGTTTCGACTGCATTAAATAAAAACTATAATAGATCAGACCGATTGCAGACCACCACACAGTCATTAGACCTTTCTTTTGGTGCAACATTGGATTCAGGAAGTTTTCCGGACTTTTCTCGGCGTATAACCACTGAGCTGAGCGTCGCCGGTTGCCTAAAGAACCCACATTTTATCGCAAGTTAAAACCCAGCCGAGAAACAGGTCATCCCTGCTGCGTTAAAGAAGGGAATATGACAATTCATAACGGCATTTCTTTTGGTTGTCGTCCAATTCGTGAAGCACCCATTTATCAATTATTTTTCTAATCTCTTTCAAGTCGTTGGAAAATGTTGTATACTTCAATCTAATTCAGAAGCAAGTTCTCGAACAGTTGTTCGTGGATTGGATTCGACTAAGTCTCTTAATTGATCGTTGTCAATTGTCGATGCCCGACTACTACGCTCATCATCTTCGAGGCTCGTCGCCGCCACGAAATTTCTTAAACCACCATTGTGATGTACGTTTAGTAGTGGTTCCTAGGCTAAACGCTTCGTTGATATCACGGGCTATTTTTCAGCTTAGCTTGAACTGAAATAAGGAAATTGTGCAAATTTGTTTTTTTCTATCTTGTATTCAATGGTCTACAAAGAATACAAAGTTGTTTTAAAACGATATTTTTTTAAACGATTAGATGGAGCGAAAAACGCTCTTTAAAACGATATATAAAGTAAAGATATTTTACATGTATATGTTATTACTTTTATAATAATGATGTGGTCATGTCATTAAAAAGGGTTCTCGAGGTAAACGTTTTACCTGGCCTGACATTATCGGATTAATAGTAGGGGCCCCGAATCTTGGATAAATTCCCAACAAACCGTCCTATAAGGGGGTTCAAAGGACTGGGGCTGCTGTATTTCCATTTGAGGACTGGAGGCTAGACCATGCAATAGCTTCTGGTGAGGCCTCTCGATGCCATATTAATGGGTAATGTTACGGATTTTTCTTCTACATGGTTGCAAAAATCATTATTTGTCCCCTCTCTCTTTCTCTCTCTCTCTCTCACACACACACACACACACTCTCTCTCTCTCTCTCTCTCTCTCTCTATTTCTGCTTAGCTTTAGCAACTCTGTCGACCTTTTTCACATATCTAAATCCTCAAAAGACGAAAAACTCAAGAAACAAAACAAGATTAAACCCAGAACTCAAACTCTCAACGTAGACTCCCCATTACCAAATCTCCTTCTCTAATATCAGGGGGTCTACGTTCCAACTTTCCAGAGGATGAAATTCAATTACAAGAAACTAAACATGACATTGTTCTTCTGCTGAACTACACTGCACCGACTGTTTCCCTAAATGAGTTCGCCATTAAAGGATACTCAAACTTGACATCAAAATATGACTACCACAATAGTCATGTACATGTTATATGTGCTTACATTAGAAATGGCGTTATCGTTATTTTCATGTCAAGTGTTCGTCTGAGCTCCAATCTATGCCCCTCTTGCCAAACTTTCACGAAAAACACTCCTCCAGCTAAAACCAATATCAATAATTTTCCCCACACTTTATCTGTGCCTAAACCTAAACATAGCTTCTTTCTCAGAACTGCACACCTGAGGAACCCTCTTCCTTTTGCTGCTTTCCAACTGACTACAACATGATCGTCTTCAAGTTCAATGTGAACAAATTCTTGATGAATCGTCTCCTTAAGTAATTCAATTTACCAAATTTTCCCTACTAACGATTATTACGATATTATCCCATTGACTATAGTACACTCATTAACTCTTATCCTCGAGTGACCTTGATAAGTGGTGACTCCTTGGTAGAAAAACAACCCTTTCATGGACGTGGAAGCAAAGATGTGCCATTGAATTCCTGGCAAAATGGTGGCGACTACGTAGAGAAAATAAATTCTGGAGCACAAAAGTTCGCTCAGTTTAACGTCACCACTCACCTCTTCGTAACTCTTTAACTTTTTTAGTCAAAAATAGGTGGCTTTACTTTTGGAATGATCCTCGTAAAAAGCAATAAAGAGAGTTTGTAAAATTGATTGAAATTAAAGGCAAAAAAAAAAAAAAAAAAAAGGTGGGAATAAAAAAACGAGAGAAAATGCGAATGAAAAACGAACGCGAAATAAAAAAAAAAATGAAAATAAAACAGAAAACATCGGGGAAAATAGAATATAAACAAGGCAAATAAAAAAGTAAAATTAAAAAAATACAAATTAGTAAAAAATGTATACGTCAATACAAAAAAAATTTTTTTTTTACTGCTAGTTGAGTTATTTAAGTTAAGGAGATACAAATCTAGTACGTTCTTCGGAGCACATTCTGTGGAAGAAACAAGCTCAGGATTGCAACATTGAGACAATAAAACAGCTTTGTATGCTTGTTTTTGCACCCTGTCTAAAATAGTGAGACGGATTTTTCATTCGCTAGCAAACAACAATACTCCATGCGTAGACGAATAGTGGTTTCATAGATATATATAATAATAGCTAGTGTTAGAAGTTTTCTAGCTCGCTAGAGGGAGCCCACATTCTGTGTAGCCGACTTGTTTTGTATTTATTACACTTTATGTTGCATACAAATGTTATTATTAAATATTCTTGCAGTAATACCGTACTTACCTGAAGAGATCTTCTTGTCAGACCTTGTTAAAAACTTAGCATATATCAAGCGCTAGCGCCGTAGCTTCCGTTGCCTTATCCAACGTATGGTAGATACATTTAGATGTTGATGTTACCAGACTTTTATGCATTTTATCATCGGTAAACTGCATATATGCCCATTGCCTGAATATCGGAGCGCGCATATCTGCCTGTCTTTCTATTAAACACATTCTTAACCCTAACCCTAACCTCTTGAAACCCGCTTTGTTCTTCAAGTTCAAATTAGAAAACGCTACAGATTCTTTTTTTTTTTTTCAAAATAAAGCCGTTCGCATTCAGTTAGCAGTTTATCTAATGTAAGAAAATATTAAGAGATCTGTGCGTTAGAAACATCATTTTTTTTTTCACGTGAACGTTTTCTGTGTAAAGTGGATTCTTTTTATTAGAACTTGAGGTTAGAAAATTAAGCTAACATGACAGAAAGTTGCTTTATGACAGGAAGTCGAAATCGTAATGAGACGAGCAAAATCTTTCGTTTGGGTGTGGAATGGTTAATTGAATGCACGTGTTTGTTGGGTTTTTCTGTTTATCCCCACAGACGAACTTAACTTGCTATATAATACATTTGCATAAAAAAAACAAAAACAACAACAACAACAACAAAAACAACAACAACAAAAGGGAACACTATGCAGTGCAGAGCAAATGATGAAGTTTTTATTTTGTAGTGGACAAAGTGTACGAGTTCTACGATTACAACTTTTCTCTTCATTTATAACCTTTTATTTTTATTTGGGCGATTGCTATTCGGGCTTGGGTTATTGTTATAGTGCCTATATTTACGTTATTAATGTTACTTTCATTGTTGCTATATAGTCATCTTTTTATTCAATATGTTATTTTTCCTCGCATTTATTATGTTATTGTTATAGGTCGTTATTATCATGTCTAAGTATTCGCGGCAACTATAGGACATTTTTAAATATAAAATCAAAAATAATTACGTATATAAATGAATACGTTTTGAAGGCTAAACACAACACATTTTTTTAAAGAAACAAATTTATTTGTTTATATAGAAGATTTTTTTTTGACAGCATGATAGAATTCTGCGTGCGAGAGTATTATTGTTAATCCGTGAGTCTTGATAATGGCTCGATATTTAAAAAATAAAAATAAAAACAGTCATTAGCAGGGGTGTCACGTTAGTCGCGCAAAATCGAAATAATGAAAGAAATTTTGCTTTTCTTGAAACTTGAACCGTTGTATGTTAATTGAAAATTGAAAATAATTACGTATATAAATGGATACGTTTGAAGGTTAAAACAACACATTTTTTTTTAAATAAACAAAATTATTTGTTTATATCAGATGTATTTCGAGGCTACATATCCTTATCAATAAAGAGTCTGTTTTTTTCTTTTTCTTGACCGCAGATTTTCTTTTATTATTTCAATTTTGTGCGGCTAACACAACACCCATGCTGATAACTGTTTTTTTAATATCAAGCCGTTATCAAGCTCCACCGGCTTACAATAACACACTCGCAAGATTCCACCATGTGGTCAAGAAAAAGAAAAAAAAGACAGACTTTTCATTGATAAGGATGTGTCGCATCGAAATATATCCGATATGAGCAAAGAAATTTTTTTATTTAAAAAAATGCGTTGTTTTAGCCTTCCAAACGTATCAATTTATATACGTATTTTTTATTTTTTCAATTTTCAATTAATATATACAACGCTTCAAGTGCAAGTAAAGAAAAAAAAAAAATTTGTTTCACTATTTTAATTTTGCGCGGCTAACGCAACATCCATGCTGATGAATTTTTTTTTTTATTTTTTAGATATCGGGCCGTTATCACGACCCAATGACTATCAATTACACACTCGCCCGAAAAATTCCAGCATGCCTTCAAAAAAAAAAAAAAAAAAAGAAAAGAAAGGAAAAGAAGACAGACTTTTTCTTAACAAGTAAATATTTCTTATCAATTTTAAATCCAGACCTTTTATTTCAATTTTTTTTTCAGATACATCTGCACTACTTTTAATGCTAGGTTTATTTATGGTGTCTTTTAGATTTAATAAAAAACACTTTAAAATTTGCTGACGAGGAGACCTTGTTTATTAAAAAACTATATGTAATAATTATTGTCCGTAACTTGATGTCTACCACAATAAAAACACGGTTTTCCGAAACGATCGTACAGATAATTGATTTTGTTGTTGTTCCTTCTTGTGAAACTGATTTTTAATTTTGATTTAATTATAATTTGATTTTTAAATTTTAAATTATCAATCACATTACTTAATATATATATATATATATATATATATATATATATATATATATATATAACATATGCTGTAGAACAAAGAAGAAAAGGCCAAAGACCCAGGTGTTTTGATGTGATGTTTTCAATATAATAAACTATTTATGACCAAAGCTTAATTTCATTCGGACAAAACACTAAGAAACAAGGTTTAATTAGAGTTGGGGCCCGTTTTTTTGGGGCACCCTGTATATAAGTCTGTGTGTGTGTCTGGTCACGAATAGGCTCCTATATGGTTGACTATTATAGAAAACTGATCACATATAGTGATAGAAGATGTATCGAGACACAGGAATGGGTATGTTTGATCTGGCATAATGATGATTCATTAAAATTGTGGGGTCTGCGTACGTGCCTGGTCCACAAAGTATGGAAATAAAAAATAAAAAAATAAAAAAAAACGTTTACAAGTGTTTTTGATATAGATGTACATAATAATACTTTGATAAGTATGTTTTAACTTAAATAGGGATGGTATGATAAAATTGTGGTGTCTGCGTTCGCGCCTGGCCTCCATAGAATGGAAATAGGCACAAACTTTAATAAAGACTTTTCATATCTATCTGCGTAAGTATACTTTGATAATTATGTTTCAGTTTGAAGAAATATGGTATAATGAAATTATGGGATGTTCGTTCGCGTGTGACCTCCATAGAATGGAAATATGTCACAAAGCATAGAATATTGTGATAAGTGTTTCAGTGTGAACAGGGATGGTATAATAAATTATGGGGTTTATCTATTTTATTTTTACTTTTATCATATTTTGCTTTGGTTTTGATACCCTCAAATTCGGAGATATCTCTTTACAGCCCTTCCTTTTCATAACCTATCATACTTTCATAAATCAGAGTCCAATTTCTGTAGGCTGTTTTTGAACCCAGTCAACGACAGGTACTTTTGCTAGTATATATATATATATATATATATATATATATATATATAGTTGTATATATATATATATATATATATATATATATATATATATATAGTTGTATGTATATATACATATGTATTTTATATGTTTCTTTGCGTCCTCTGTGTACCTAAAACTTAACAAAACTGCCATAAGTAAAATTTCTTTCCTAGCACTGCCTACCTGTAGAACACAGTACTATGGGGTTGCTTTCCGGCTAACTACAACATTGCAGTTTTCAAGTCAAATGTACGAGATAATGTTACAAAACTAATGTCCCCTGTTTTTTTTAAATTCCAATCAAATGAATCAGAGGGGATTGCAAATTACATTACTCTGATGACATAGCTCAGGCATTTATGACCTGAAAGTTTCATTTCTCTGTTTCAGATATTGATGGTATAAGACTAAGACATGGACGTGCGTCAGAAGCAAAGATTTATCATTGAATTCCTGCTAAAAGTGCATTGAGAATAGTGGTGACTACGTATAGAAATAATTTCTCGAGCACTAAAAGTCGCTCGTTCAATTGGCAAAATTCCTATCTTTGTGACTCTTCAACGTTTGAGTTTATAAAATAGGAGGTTTTACTTTTAAAACGATCCTCGTATGAAAAAGTGCGCTCCGGACACCCATGCACAGCCATCGTTCATCCCTGGCAAAAGTGTATAACATCTTGAAACCGAAAAGACCGCTGATTTTACTGTTTACACTCACGTCTTCGTGGCTTTTTATTTTGAGTAAAAAAATAGGAGGCCTTTCTTCTGGAACAAGCGCTGTAAATGAATTCATGTTGGACCGTTCTCATGAATAGTGAATTTCTGGTCGGTTACGACCATCTTTACTAATTCCTCCATGTTTTATCGTCATATTAATAAACTAAATAGTCTGTATCCTCGAGTGGTTTTTGATCTTTGATAAGTGGAAATTTATTAGTGTATATATAATGGACGCTCCCGTAAATTTCGACGTATGAGGTTCCGCCACAACAACTAAGTCGCTCGGAAATCAACACGGATGATTTGTTTATAGTGGTGAAAACTTTGTGTAGAACCAACGACACTTTTTGATATTACTGCTAACCTTTATCAGTGAAGATAACTGCCACAGGACAGAGTATACAGTAGACCGAAGGTTTTTATATCAGAGTTAACTTCTCCTAGATGCATGTCTTAACGAAGACTGGGGGTGCGTCTCTCCCAGTGAATTAACCTGGAAATTTCTACAACTCGGTCCGGTACATACAACGCCTAACATTCCCAAATCGCCACCCATCTGGCATTGGCCAGGATCAACGTTGTTTATATATATATATATATATATATATATATATATATATATATATATATATATATATATATATATATATATATATATAAAGCTAATAAGTTTTTTATTCTTATAAATATGAAAGTTAATAAGTATCTATTCTTCAGATGAGTCAGGGTGGAAAATATTTTAAAAGTTGACATAATAATAATTTTCTGATTTTATATATTTCTTTTATTATCTGATATTTTAATTTTTCCAATTATTGGCAGAGGTATAACGCATTTCTGACGATATTTTTACGTCTTCAGAAATTTTATGGAAAAGTCGATTTACGAGAGCCATTTCGAGAATAAATACTCTTCCGTGTCTTCATTTTCTTTTTTGAGAGGTAAAGTTCATTTAGTGGCAATTGGGGTTGTGGCTGTGTTAGCGTTGTTTATCGTACATTATTTATAATTTCTTTTATGTGAAAGTGTCTGTCTGTGATACATACTCTCCAACAGATTATTCTTTATTATCATACGTATTATTTTTTCTTTTAATTGAATTATGAAATATAGTTTAAATAAGCTATGTCTAGTTTTTGGCAAGGAAACTGTTATCTGAGAGTTTTATAGGCTTAAATTTCTTTCTTTTTTAACATTCGTTTTAATCTGTTAAGATATCCGTAACATTTTGTCTTGATAATAATTAATTTTATAACTAAGTATAATATTTTGGACATTGTTATTTTTTGTGAGGCTTTATTCAGTATTTTCTGGATTGTTCTTGGCTTATGCTATTAAATTGTGTTTTTATTCATATTATAATGTATTGATTAAAACACACATGTTTTGATAATAAAAATCGATAATCATGATTAAAAATAAAATGAGATAAAGTAAAAGTAAAATAAAGTATATCCTTATTATTGTTGGTCTAAGTTATACTGATATTATTGAAAGTGTTACATTAAAGACAAGGAGGAATTTTGCGCCTGTTTGTACACTTGCGTGTGCGTGTGAGTGTGTGTGTGCTTCAATATGTCGGTTTTGATTTATATGTGGAGGTGTGCACATGCATAGGCATATGTGTATATGAGAGTGTTTTGCATTTTGTTTGTTTGTGTATTAATATTAAGTTATGTTTAATTCAGGAGTGTGTTTTGTTAAAAAAATTTTCCTGTGTGAGTAAGTAGAAGTAATTATCGGTTTGGAATATTGGTATTATTCAGATGTTATCCATTGACTACATGTATGTGTTTCTAAACATATAGGAGTCTGTGTTCTGTGATTTTATATTACTTTGATGTAAGGCGATTGCTGTTTTTTTGCGCCTATGTAGGATTTGTTGCATGCTATGCATTTTAGTGCATTCACTACATTTCCGAAGATGTAATATTTTATATTACTATTATGTAAGGTGATTGCTGAGGGGTTTTTTTTGCGCCTATGTAGGATTTGTTGCATGCTATGCATTTTAGTGCATTCACTACATTTCCGAAGATGTAATATTTTATATTACTATTATGTAAGGTGATTGCTGAGGGGTTTTTTTTGCGCCTATGTAGGATTTGTCGCATGCTATGCATTTTAGTGCATTCACTACATTTCCGAAGATGTAATCTAGGTCTTTTTTATTTTGAATGTTTGTGTTTCCCTCTTTATTATATCACATATTCCACGTCGCTGTGTATTGCATTTTAACCCGTTTTGTAGCGCGTTGATTACGTTTGGATGAGGTTAGAATGTGTTTTAGGTTTTGGGGTTGGTGTTTGCTGTTTATTATTTCTCTTGTTTTAATTGTGTTGTTTAATTTGTCGTTTTGGCTGACTACGCAAAGGTGTTTGTTATCTCTATAAATAGTTCTGGGTTGTTTGTATTGTGTGTAGAGACGTATGCTAGAATTTGTTCTGCGTTCTGTTTTAGGGGGTTTCTTAGTTGGTCTAATAGTACTTTTCTGACAGTTCGGTACCATTATGTATTAGTTGTGATAAGTATCCTCTTTTCTTCAAGGTTATTTGTAGTTCAGTTAGTCAGATCGTTCGTTGTCTGTAACTATAGTGCAAATTCTGGGGAGTAAGGTATGAATTTCAGACAGATTTTGAAGTGATGGCTTTTAAAATGTAGATATGGTTTAGTGTCTGTGGTTTGTTGTTGTTTTTAATTATACCAGTATGCTTAGGAAGGGCATTTCTATGGATTTTGGAGTATAGTGTGTAAACCTTTGATGTCCCCTCATGTCGTTTTTCAAAGGATAAAGCAATCATCCAGGTATCTCTTCCAAGATTCTATGAAGAACGTCTTGTGCCCGTATTTCCATTCTATCCTTTCATTTAGGGTCTCTTCCAGGAAGGCTAGTGTAAATATGGCGTATTTTAGTGCCATTTTTTCCTATTGCTGTGCGGAGTATTTTGATGTAGTTATCATTGTTGAATCCGAAGGGACTGTTGTTGAGGATTATATCCATGCTATCGATAACGCATTGTTTAGTGAACATGAGGTATAGTATTTGTATATGTTACCGATTCAATATGCTATTGCTTCTTTTCTTTACGTTGTGGGATATATTGTTTATAAGATCAAATGTGGCTAATATTGTTCCGTGTTCTACTGTTTGTGGTAGAGAACTTAGGAGGTGGATGTCCTCTCTTATGTATCTCCTGACTTGATCAGTGAAAATTTGTAATAAGATGTCTATTAGAATACTAAGTCTGCTTGTTGGACAGGCTGGTCGTACTACTATGGGACGGAATGTAAGCTTATTAGTATTTAGGGTGCTGATACATTCCGAGTTTTGTGTGTTGGTGGGATAATCTCGTTTCATTTGTGTATTATGGATAGAAGTTAATTTTGTAGTGTTCGGAAACGCTTCCATTTTTTAATAATGTTCTATTATTTTGTGATTATTCCAGGTTAAGAACAGTCAATGATGAAAAACAATGAATTTTACAAAGTTTATATAATAGTGTTCTACAATAACGAACAAGATATACTTTTATTTATATTCGAATAAACATTTTTCTTTGTGTCACTACACAATTAAAACAATGTTTCGGTCTAATTGGTTGTAACAATGATCAAAAAACTCTCATCAGGAGACAGAAAGTTTTTATCCTATTTTCAAAATGTCACATTCTCAAACGATTAATATATATATATATATATATATATATATATACATATATATTATATTATATTATATTTTTAACGATACAAAACTTATATAGCGCTCTAAAAATAAAACACGGAAAAACCTTGAGGGCCCCTTTCGCCAACAAACTCATCAGGAGTTAATCGTTTGTATGACACAGAAATGAAAAAAAAAACGATTTAAATTCAAATACTCGGAGATATACGAATAAAAAAGGGAATGCGTATAATAGAATGTATATATAAACAATTATATAAAACGTATATACAAATAAGATGGATGGGTTATGGAAACGATTAAAATATATCTCGAAGCAAGTCCAATGATTCAATAAATTCCTTCTGTCGAGAGAGAGAGAGAGAGAGAGAGAGAGAGAGAGAGAGAGAGAGCGAGAAAATCGATTTTAAATGATTTTGAGAGTGTAAGATTCTAAAACATTCCCTTTTATATGCATTAGCACAAGCTGGATTTTCGATTAGGTGTTGGCCAATGGGAGGTTCCAACGGAGAAGAGGGGCGAAAGCGGCGTGAATTAACCAGTCTAATTTCTGCCGGTATATGTTGGTTATTGCGTGCCTGCAAATTTAAGGAGGTTCGACCCACATAGCCAGTAGCGCACTGGCAATTGAATTCATGAATAACATTGATTTGTGTGATGTAGGGAAAAATTACTCTTCATGACCAGGGAAAATGACGATGTTACATCAAAAACTAAACGCAACACAACAGGCAGGAAATAATTTGATACAGACTTAATAATGCCCGAACACTGACCAGAATCACCAATCCAAGGCTCTTTTAAACAGGACACTTAGAAGGACCCATGGTTATAGGAGAATGGTATTTTTCTACTTGATTATTAATAGTATAATAAATAAAATTCTCCGGATAAGCATTACGAATGAAAATGTCTGACAGTGTTCAATTCGTGTTCAAGTTTGTTCTAAGAACAAATTCGAAGGGCTCTATACACTAATGTCTTAGTAAACTCTAATAAGCGGTAATTCTTATAAAAATACGTGAAGATCGGTGTGCGAAAAACTGTAGTAAGAAAAGAACGCTAACTCTTACTACGTTTAATCAAAACATCAAGGAAAGGCAAGCAACCCTCATTCTCTTTCTCCATAGTAAATGATAATGCCGTGTGAAGAGAATTGAGATTTAATAAACACTTGACTTTGTATCCACCATCTTGTTTTTCCTTATCCAAAGAATCTCATAATATCTAACCGATCTTTCAGGTTACCTAATAATAAATTTTGACCACCCAGAATTTGGTTAACTGCTTTTCTTCACAGAGGAGGCCTATTAAGATGAACTTGTCAGACATAGTGCCTTTTTGGCGATTTGACATTTTTTGAGATACCTTTATATTGCAATGTCCCATTTTCAGCAAGTATTCTTTTTTTAATAGTCGTTTATGTCAACCGAAATTATCATGACAGAAAACATTTCTTTTTTATCAATATTCACAAATAAGTGAAGCAAAGACTGAAAAAGTCATCAATGTATGTAATATATATTGATGTGTTTAACAAACGATTAACTTTTGATGAGTTTGTTGGTGAAAGGGCCCTTAGAGGTTTTCCGTGTATTATTTTTAATGCGCTATATATATATATATATATATATATATATATATATATATATATATATATTGATTTTGTTTGTTTTCCTTTTAAAACTGATTTTTAATTCAAAATTATGAATCATTTTACTCAATATTAAAATAGCTCTAAGATATCTATACCTATCGAGCTTATTATATATCTACAGTAAAACGAGCACGGTTTTCTTTTAATACAGGGTGACATCCCCCCCCCCAAAAAAAGAAAGCTAAATGGAGGCCATCTAGAACATATGTTGTAGAACGGAGGAAAAAAAGCCAAGGACCCTAGTGTTTTGATGTGATGTTTTGAATATAATAAACTAGTTATGACCAAACTTTCATTTCATTCGGACAAAACACTAGGAAACAGGGCCTAATTAGATTTAGGGCCCGTTTTTTTGGTCACCCTGTAGTATTAATACATTTACTAGTACATTAAAATAAACTCTGCTCTTTAGACTCTAGTTTTAATTCCCTCAAATATATATAGATATATTATGTATATGTATAGAGTGTGTGAGAGAGAGAAAGAGAGAGAGAGATACAAAGAGACAGAGACAGACTATAAGACAGAGATTACATAAATAGATAGATGTATAGATAATGTTTATGACTTGAAGCATCTTTTGATCAGAAATGATCCTATTATATATTTGTGTCGGGGTTGAGACCGGTTAAACTTCTCAAAGGGCAGATGATTCAGCAGTATTTAACTTGTCAGAGTGTGTGTTTGTCGGTGTATATATATATATATATATATATATATATATATATATATATATATATATATATATATATATATATGCATGCGTAGTTTGTAAAGATGTAAAGATTTAGATGCCGGCAAAAATGCCTGGAAAAAACAAACCCTCATTCTTCTTATACAAGGCTTATTATAATAATTGTTTTAGTTTACGTTTTATGTTGATTTATTCCGAACGATAAAAGACGAATGCCAATCTATAAAAAGAAAAAATATATTGGTTTCTTTGCAATGTTAGAAATTGAACAATTCGAATTTCAGGTCTGAATAAATCAGCTCCGTAAATCTCTGGAAAAATAATTATCAGTTTTCTTAAACTATTTCAACAATACTTTGTACATTTAATCTTAAGATTCCGCATTAAAGAGAATTTACTTTTTATACTAAAAGATTATCTGAAAAAGCGGAATAGTTAAAAGTTGTCGGCAATCATTTGTAAACAGAAAATTCTCGCTTATATTAAGAAAAGTACGAATCACGCGAAGTGCAAAAATTCTGTTTAATAAATTTAATTTTGGTGTAACAAAAATATGCTTATTTAGTTTGAATATTTTTAATGTATACAAGAAATTACTTTTCTATAAAAATTTTTAATTTCGTAGGATTTTTATTCACTATTACTCTAAAATTACTGATGACGTTTCTTACCCATATTTTTCTTAGAATTTGAAATAATAAAATGTTGTTGAGTTTACTAGAGAGTTAGAAGGCTATCACAATGCTAGGAATGAGATATAGTCGTTGTTGGAAGAAGACGAAGACAAGTGGCGATTTACAAATCAATAAGTACATACATGTATGTCTATATATATATATTTATTCAGTTGTATTACATACAAATGTCTTACTTGTTATGTCTGCGATAATATACATTATTAATTTCGGAAAAAATTCCTTTTTCAAATGGTAGACGTGACCGGTTGATTCAAAGCATGCTAGATGATGGAGCGGAAATTGAGTGGCTGTGTGGGGCCTTGGAGCAAATGTAAGGAGGGGGTTTGACATACTTTTTTGTTCCTTTTTCATTATAATTTTTTTTGTATATATATATTTTTTATTTATTTATTTATTTAATGTAGTTTATAACTTGTTGCTTTAGCGTAAGCTTTTTTAATTTTGTATATTCTCTGTCTATTTTGTTGTCTATATTATTTTTTTCTGCTGCTCTGTATCATTCATTTATTTGTTTAATTTGTTAACATCCTAGCATATTCAGTGGGATGAGTTGGTGTATCTAGGTCACATAACTCGCTAGTAGGCTGTTACTGGTTAGTTTTTGGAGAAGAGAAGTGGAAGGGGGATGTGAGAGAGGAGGGGAGAGGGTGCAGAATGGGGCGCTCTCAGTTTGTAGTTGGGTGTTTAGGTTGGGGTGCGGTTGTCAGGAATAGGAAGATAGCTGGGAAGGGGGGCGCTGGATTGACATTCCTTGGGAATTGTTAATTTATTTATTTTAGTAAAACTATAAGTGGTTATTGATGGAACATTTTTTTCTATTTAATTCTTTATTATTATTTGTTTATTAATTTATTTGTGTTTGTCGTTAGTGTGTATTTGGGTTTGAATAGGTTGGTTAGCTTAAATCAAACGGTTTTTTTAATTTTTTAAAAAAAATTTTAATTTTTAAATTGGTTTATGTTATTTCAGCTAACTATTTTTATTATATATATATATATATATATATATATATATATATATATTGCTGTTTTTTACTTATTTATTTAATTTCTTTTATTTCTTATATATAATTTATATGGGCGGGGGCTTATGGTAAGGCCCTGTCTGGACTTTGAGTTAGTGTATGGGCTGTGTGTAGCGATAGAAAGTGGTGTACCTGTTCTAATAGGTTATGGTTGAAATGGTAAGTCTTTGGTGGGAGCCGATGTAAAGTTATATAATGAATGATGATCCGAGCTCCAGTCTGTTGTTGAGTTCCGGCCGTAATTTGTATATTAGTAATGATACCTTTATGCAAAGATTCCCAATATTGCGTTTTGTGGTTAAAATATCGACTTTAATAGATGTATTAGTATTTCTGCAGGTGTTGAGGTGTTTATGGAATGATGATGCTTGTGTTTGTGTGTGTTCCTTGATTCTTATGTGTAGGGGTCTTGTGGTGCTGCCCACGTAGAAATTTCCGCATTCTAGTTTGTATATGGTTGCGGGGTGTATCGGGTAATTTGTCAGTGTGCATGGTGGTGGGTCTTCGTTGTGCTTGCGTGTAGAAAGCTGCTGTCTAAGGGATGGTCCGGAGTGGGCTAGTTGCATATTGAGACCCTCCCTTCTGATGACCCTGCGGATAGCCGTTGTGATCTTGTCGCTGAGATGGGGCATTTTAAGGAAGCAAGTATTGGTGGGGAAGCTTCTTACACGTTTTCTTGTGTTCCAGAGGTGTTTAATGACGGTGCTGGGGTATCCGTTTGTCTCTAGGACCTGGTGGAACTGTTTTGTGCATTCTGTCCTCAGGCTTACTGTACTTGTTTTGGATGCGGATGATCTCATTCCTTGCGTATCCGATAATGGCCCGTTTAGTTTATATTACTCGATTTATTCTTAAATTTTATTATACATTTAAAAATAAGCTAAAACAATTTTTTTGATAATTAAATAAAATTTAAAAGTAAGAATTATTTACTTATAAAAGTTATTAAATTACATTTTATTTTTTCGCTGTTCTGTCCACCCATACTCATAATACTCACAATAAATCATTAATAGAAATGATCCCATTTAAAAACATTATTTTCCTTAGTGACCCTAGACCTCAATATTTACATATTTTTTTTAATAGCCAGCTTATAAAAAACATTCTTACGCTGATTTTTATACGTTTTTGCGTACAACGGAAATATTATAATATTACATTGAAATTTCCAAAGAAAATTTTTATATTTAATCAAATAAAATATTGTTTTCAATTAATTTCGTGAAGATTGAAATAATAACATTATTATTTAGAAAACAATTCTTAATATGAAGAGGGGTTCTTTATTTTACTTGAAAGTCATCACTTATCGAGGCCCGAAGGCTACTCCAGGATAAAGATTAATGAATGTAAGGTAGTGGTGTAGTAATCACTTATGATGTAAATTGTGTAGAATTTATTTATGAGGACGGTTTACATTAGATTTGAAATCTACCATGCTGTATTCACCCGGGAAGCATGCCAGCGGAATAGTGTTTCAAAGGTGGAAGTTCTGGGAAAGAAGCTTTGTTCATGGAATCTGCATTTACATTTATGCACGGATAGAGAGTTGAGAAAATCATGTGTAGTGGTTTTGGCTAGGCAAGTGTTTTTTTGTGGAAGTTTGGCAAGAGGTGACTATTGAGTTTAGTTGAGCACTTACCATGAAAATAGCAATAGAGCAGAGACAGGCTCGCGACGTCTCTTCTTATTAAACTATTCAGCGTTTTCACCTCACCATTTACTCTTGTTATCTGTAAAAATATTCAATTACAATGCTTAATTTAATGATAATATTGTTAGTTCTAGAAATTAATTTTTCTTTGATATATATTAATTTCATATATATTGATTTCATAAAAGAAACTTAAGGTCCTTTTTTGTAATATTCCTGAAATATTAAAAAAAGAAAGAAAATTATTAACATTAAAGCTGCTTTATTTTCATAAAAAAGTATAAAAAGGCAATAATATGTTGATTTATTTGCAAATATTAAAAATTGAACAAAAATCCATTCGAATTTCAAGTTCGAATAAATCAACTTTAAAAATCCCTGGAAACATAATTATCAGTTTTCTTAAACTATTTCAACAATAGTTTGTAAATAGTTTTCTTAAACTATTTCAACAATAGTTTGTAAATTAAATCTTTGAATTTATACTTTTTTTAGTACTATACAATATAACTTTAGTAAATGTGTTTTTGCTTACACAAAACAGCACATACAGATTTTAAAAAGTAAGGGAGTTATTATAACTTGTGATTGTTAATTAATGAATACTGGACATATTGGCCCTGTCGGTGGGGCATTAGAATACGCCGACTGTCCCCCTGCAGAGGGTAAAAGTCCCTCAATGGGGGTCCTGGATATGACCTTAAACTATATCCAGTGGTGAGGCCCCAGCTTGTGGGCTTTGGGATGTGTGGAGCAACCCTTTAATTACCATCGTTCCCAGGTCCACTCTGACACGGAGTGGTAGTACCTGTTAGGGTCCCAACTATGGGTTAAATAGAAACCGATGTGAAAACAACAAATATATTCTATTAAAAAAAATTTTTTCTTCCGAATCTTTCGATTCGGCATTAAATAACCCGAAAAGGGTTGATATGCCGTAAAACAAAAACAACCAATCAACTGGACATGTTATAAAAACTGGTTAATTCCCCGGATTCTGTTGAATTTTAAAGTAAAGGGAGAAGTCAAAATGTTAATGCATTTGGGGGATCGGCCATTATTTCGTACGTATCTATTGAAATATAATCGCGAAACACTTCAGGGTTGGAAGGTGAAGGAGAGAAAGGGATAATAAAGGAAAGGTATATTCTGAAATTGTGAAATACATGCTAGGAATATTCTACATGAAATAAGAATATGTTTCTGTATTTTTCAAATGACACTTGATAATAAATATTATTTGGATTCTTCAAACTACTGTTATCATCTTGAATGTTATTCTCAAACAATGTTTCAGCCGAGGTAACCTCTGAATTTCTTCAAGTGTATCTTGTATTGAAGAGCTCACGGTGCAGCGAGTAAAGTCCATCCATCTATAGCCTTGAGCCCCTAAGGGGCATGGGCCATCTACAACTTTTTAGATGCTTTTGTGGCGACGGAGTTCTTTTTACGGGGTGAGGGTGCTGACCCCATGCCCAACCATCCCAGAAGTTACATACAGCGCCTAGCCTTCCCAAATGGTCATCCATCTGATACTGGCCAGGCTCAACGTTGCTTAACTTCAGTGATCTGGCGAGAACCGGTGTGTCAAGGTGATTATGCCGTACAGCGGATAAAGTACTAGATTAAATTTAATTGTAAGTTACACTCTTCATTAGGTTGAAAGTTCAATCCTCAGTGCGGGCGACCCTCAAAATACAATTGCAAATTACGTAAAACTACTACCCAGTCATGGCTGATGGAATTAGAGCATGCTAATCCTCTGGATCAAATAAAGGATCCCGTTTAAAATTGTGTACAGATTCCCGAGTTCTGCGGAAAAAATCCCGAGTTTGATAAGAAAGACCTTAAAAAGGTCAGAGGTTAGATCAGTTAAAATGTTGCGAAAACAACACTCAAGATGACAACAATAGTCCGAAGAATCTTAATATTCTATTGCATGCATAAACTTATAAAAAGAAAGAAAACAGATATTGATTTAATATCGTCTAGTCTGGCATAAGGACGTCACTTTTGCGTATAAGAGGACAATAAAGAATAAAATCAAAAAATTGTCAATACGATGTGAGAGGAACTAGAAGAAGAGATATGACAGACGCTCCCTAAAAATTAATAAAGCCGTGCAATGGCGGACGTAATAACGATAAAAACAAACATTAGTGTTGCAAGATTACAAATGGATCCTGTGTATAGTTGACGGTTGAATTAGAAAGAGAGGATGTGGAAATTAGAAAAAGAAAAAGAAAAATAAAAAACAGGAAAATGCAAGATAAGATAAAAACGAAAGAAGTAAAGAAGATAGAAAGAAAAGAAAGAAAGAAAAATAAAAGAAAGGAGAAAGAAAGTGTAAAGAACGACAAAAGGTAAATAAAAAAATTGCATAAATTAAAAACGTAAATACGAGATAAATATAAAGAAAATATAGAAACACAGTAAAAAAGAATAAAGATAATGAAATCACAGAAAGAAAAAAGAGGCTAAATATAAAAAAAGAGCAAACAAAATGAAAATAAAATGTAAATTTAAAGAAAAATAATAAAAACATGAGTTATCTTCCCCTGCGAATAATTATACAAACAACCTTTATTCCAATCTGTGTTGGATTGTTAGGGGTTAACAAATGAGTGTATTTTAAAATATTTCTATTAAAATAATTGCGATTTTTGACCCGATTCTAGGACATTTTCATTCCACCGCGCGGGAAACCAAGGTTGGCTTGTGGTCACTACGACTTCTCAGGGATAAGTAACGTTTAATCCTATATTTTCGTCATTTTATTCAAACTTTAGAGATTTAGGAAAAAAATTGTCGTTTATCATGAATTTAAAGAAGATGGAGGACGCAGAATTTTTCTAAAAGCTTTTTGATTACTTACATTTTTGATTACTTACATTTTTGATTACTTACATTTTTGATTACTTACATTTTTGATTACTTACATTTTTGATTACTTATATTTTTGATTACTTATATTTTTGATTACTTACATTTTTGATTACTTATATTTTTGATTATTTATATTTTTGATTACTTACATTTTTGATTACTTATATTTTTGATTACTTACATTTTTGATTACTTACATTTTTGATTACTTATATTTTTGATTACTTACATTTTTGATTACTTACATTTTTGATTACTTACATTTTTGATTACTTACATTTTTGATTACTTATATTTTTGATTACTTACATTTTTGATTACTTATATTTTTGATTACTTACATTTTTGATTACTTACATTTTTGATTACTTACATTTTTGATTACTTACATTTTTGATTACTTACATTTTTGATTACTTATATTTTTGATTACTTACATTTTTGATTACTTATATTTTTGATTACTTACATTTTTGATTACTTACATTTTTGATTACTTACATTTTTGATTACTTATATTTTTGATTACTTATATTTTTGATTACTTACATTTTTGATTACTTACATTTTTGATTACTTACATTTTTGATTACTTACATTTTTGATTACTTATATTTTTGATTACTTACATTTTTGATTACTTACATTTTTGATTACTTACATTTTTGATTACTTACATTTTTGATTACTTACATTTTTTATTACTTACATTTTTGATTACTTACATTTTTGATTACTTATATTTTTGATTACTTACATTTTTGATTACTTACATTTTTGATTACTTACATTTTTGATTACTTATATTTTTGATTACTTACATTTTTGATTATTTATATTTTTGATTACTTACATTTTTGATTACTTACATTTTTGATTACTTATATTTTTGATTACTGATATTTTTGATTACTTACATTTTTGATTACTTATATTTTTGATTACTTATATTTTTGATTACTTATATTTTTGATTACTTACATTTTTAATTACTTATATTTTTGATTACTTACATTTTTGATTACTTACATTTTTGATTACTTACATTTTTGATTACTTATATTTTTGATTACTTACATTTTTGATTACTTATATTTTTGATTACTAACATTTTTGATTACTTATATTTTTGATTACTTACATTTTTGATTACTTACATTTTTGATTACTTACATTTTTGATTACTTACACTTTTGATTACTTATATTTTTGATTACTTACATTTTTGATTACTTACATTTTTGATTACTTACATTTTTGATTACTTATATTTTTGATTACTTACATTTTTGATTACTTACATTTTTGATTACTTACATTTTTGATTACTTATATTTTTGATTACTTACATTTTTGATTACTTACATTTTTGATTACTTATATTTTTGATTACTTACATTTTTGATTACTTACATTTTTGATTACTTATATTTTTGATTACTTACATTTTTGATTACTTACATTTTTGATTACTTATATTTTTGATCACTTACATTTTTGATTACTTACATTTTTGATTACTTACATTTTTGATTACTTACATTTTTGATTACTTATATTTTTGATTACTTACATTTTTGATTACTTACATTTTTGATTACTTATATTTTTGATTACTTACATTTTTGATTACTTACATTTTTGATTACTTATATTTTTGATTACTTACATTTTTGATTACTTACATTTTTGATTACTTACATTTTTGATTACTTATATTTTTGATTACTTACATTTTTGATTACTTACATTTTTGATTACTTACATTTTTGATTACTTATATTTTTGATTACTTACATTTTTGATTACTTACATTTTTGATTACTTACATTTTTGATTACTTATATTTTTGATTACTTACATTTTTGATTACTTACATTTTTGATTACTTATATTTTTGATTACTTACATTTTTGATTACTTACATTTTTGATTACTTATATTTTTGATTACTTACATTTTTGATTACTTATATTTTTGATCACTTACATTTTTGATTACTTACATTTTTGATTACTTACATTTTTGATTACTTACACTTTTGATTACTTACATTTTTGATTACTTATATTTTTGATTACTTACATTTTTGATTACTTACATTTTTGATTACTTACATTTTTGATTACTTACATTTTTGATTACTTACATTTTTGATTACTTATATTTTTGATTACTTATATTTTTGATTACTTACATTTTTGATTACTTACATTTTTGATTACTTACATTTTTGATTACTTACATTTTTGATTACTTACATTTTTGATTACTTACATTTTTGATTACTTACATTTTTGATTACTTACATTTTTTATTACTTACATTTTTGATTACTTACATTTTTGATTACTTATATTTTTGATTACTTACATTTTTGATTACTTACATTTTTGATTACTTACATTTATGATTACTTATATTTTTGATTACTTACATTTTTGATTATTTATATTTTTGATTACTTACATTTTTGATTACTTACATTTTTGATTACTTATATTTTTGATTACTGATATTTTTGATTACTTACATTTTTGATTACTTATATTTTTGATTACTTATATTTTTGATTACTTATATTTTTGATTACTTACATTTTTGATTACTTATATTTTTGATTACTTACATTTTTGATTACTTACATTTTTGATTACTTACATTTTTGATTACTTATATTTTTGATTACTTACATTTTTGATTACTTATATTTTTGATTACTTACATTTTTGATTACTTATATTTTTGATTACTTACATTTTTGATTACTTACATTTTTGATTACTTACATTTTTGATTACTTACACTTTTGATTACTTATATTTTTGATTACTTACATTTTTGATTACTTACATTTTTGATTACTTACATTTTTGATTACTTATATTTTTGATTACTTACATTTTTGATTACTTACATTTTTGATTACTTACATTTTTGATTACTTATATTTTTGATTACTTACATTTTTGATTACTTACATTTTTGATTACTTATATTTTTGATTACTTACATTTTTGATTACTTACATTTTTGATTACTTATATTTTTGATTACTTACATTTTTGATTACTTACATTTTTGATTACTTATATTTTTGATCACTTACATTTTTGATTACTTACATTTTTGATTACTTACAC
>NC_136499.1:21606687-21649187 GCF_053919585.1 Euprymna scolopes | reverse complement strand
TTCTCATTGACCAATCTGGTAACTCCTTAATAGGGAGCGGCATATATATTATTTTTAAAATATAATTATTCACTGACACGTGTTTCGCTGTCCACGACTCATCAGAGTTCTGTGGAAACATTTTTATTCACTTACATTTCCTTTATTTATATAAAAATCCTTATTTTAGAAGCTCAATGTAATTATAGAGCATATAATGATTAAATTCCAAGTTTCAGGATGTTGACCGTCTTACAATTTGTTCCTTTAATTCAGTTTACATTTACAATTCTAGACAGTACCTTAATTAATCACTTAATTATTATATCAATCAATGAATCTATTTTGCCCTTAACTCATCAGAAGATTAAAAAATCCGGAAATTGGAAGAGAAGCTGCATTTACCTTATTATTTCCTTACATTACACCATTTTATACTTAGAAATAAAATCACTAAAACCACAATATCATTAGATTAGTTTCGGTATATACCCCTAGAAATGTTCTATTTAGTAATTAATACATTTATTATTTATAATTAATATATGCATATCTACCAAATGAATATCAATTAATATAACACATGACACATGTTTGCACACGTACTTAATTAATACGAAATGTTTTACAAAAAAAAAAGACATATTTTCTGCTACGAAACGGATGCTGCCAAGAAGCGTAAATGTCAACTGAATTAAAAGAATAAATTGTAAGATGGTCAACATCATGAAATTTGGAATATAGACTTTTTTCATTTATTCACTATATATATATATATATATATATATATATATATATATATATATATATATATATATATATATATAAAGCTGAACGTCTGTGTGTGTCTGGTCACGAATAGGCTCCTATATGGTTGACTATTATAGAAAACTGATCACATATAATGATAGATGTATCGAGACACAGGAATGGCTATGTTTGATCTAGCATAATGATGATTCATTAAAATTGTGGGGTCTGCGTACGCGCCTGGTCCACAAAGTATGGAAATAAATATTTAAAAATTAAAAAAAAAAGTTTACAAGTGTTTTTGATATAGATGTACATAATAATACTTTGATAAGTATGTTTTAACTTAAATAGGGATGGTATAATAAAATTGTGCTGTCTGCGTTCGCGCCTGGCCTCCATAGAATGGAAATATGCACAAACTTTGATAAAGACTTTTCATATTTATCTGCGTAAGTATACTTTGATAATTATGTTTCAGTTTGAAGAAATATAGTATAATAAAATTATGGGGTATTCGTTCGTGCCTGACCTCCATAGAATGGAAATATGTTACAAAGTTTAACAAGGTTTTTTTTAATATAGATCCACAGAATATTGTGATAAGTGTTTCAGTGTGAACAGGTATGGTATAATAAATTATGGGGTTTATCTATTTTATTTTTACTTTTATCATATTTTGCTTTGGTTTTGATACCCCCCAAATTCGAAGCTATCACTTTACATCCCTTCCTTTTCATAACCTATCATACTTTAATAAATCAGAGTCATTTTCTGTAGGCTGTTTTGTAACTCAGTCAACGTAATATTGCTAGTATATATATATATATATATATATATATATATAATATTCAATAAAGAATTGGATGTGTAGTAATAATACGAAGTGTGGCTGAATTAAAGTATATTTAAGCGTACTTTACGACCGGGCAGCGCCGAGTGCCCCTAGTAGTAATTCATAAATATATAAATAATAAAGATGACACCCACATATCTCTGTGTGTGGGTGTGCACGTTCATTTTTCTGTGCATTTTTGGACACCCTTTATATCTATCTATATATGTGTTTGTGTACGCACGCACGTGCGCTTGTCTGTGCATTTAAATTACAACGTCATAATCTATAACAATTTTACAACAAATAAGGCATATGGACATATCTAGTTATGCGTACATAATTATTTTCATTACACACTACAAAAAGATACATCAATATACATATGAGAATTAGCTGACTGATCATTATGAATTCTAGAACGGAGCTTTTAGCTGAGTTTTGTGGTTATATATATATATATACATATATATATATACGATTTGCTTGTTTGCATTTTTAGCGATATTAACAACTTCGAAACGCTATTATTTTTACTTTTTTCCGTTACCTTAGCGGTTTTTATTGTTATTCATATATCAATATGAATGAATCGCCCTTATTTTTTATGGGACGTATTGATTTATTCATATTATTAAATATTATTTTACGTGCATAAAAATGCATCTATGGACACGTCTGTTTCTAGCTTTTAGCTGTCGTCAGCACAGGTCAGGATCGAACTCATGACATTAGTATCCGCATTCTCATACGTTACCAAAGAGCCACGGTCGATTCCTACTTAATTACACGTAAAATATTTAATAATATATATATTAAATAATATATATATAAATATATATAATTATATATATATATATATATATATATATTGAAACATTTTACGCAATATTTACAATAGGTATGAAACATCATTTTATAAATATTTCGTAAATTCCAGTTTTACGTATTTTCAAAACATAATTGGTCAGTTAAAATTTCAGATATTCCAGATTTGCATTCAGCTTGATCCATAATCCTTACAAACTAATGTAAACCAGATTGCTTGAATTTACAATTTAGCTTTAAATTTTCGCCATAGTTTCGAATCCAATTCATGTAAGGGATTTACATTAACATTGGAATAAATAATTCAACCGTAAAGTTTAGCGTCATTTTGTTTGGATTTTAAGCTTCATGAGGTGGTGGAAATAAACTTGGTGTAAATCTATACCGGTTAATTATACCATAAGTTTTAGGATATTCTACCGTATCAATCTATCTATTAGTGATGGGACGATTCCAATATGTTTTCCCGATTCCGATGTAATTACCGATTCCGTACTAAATTTCCGAATCCGATACAATTACCAATTCCAATTCTTTATAAATCCGTACATATTTAATAACAGATTTTTTTATTCCCTATTACTATTATTAAAAACGCATGGTGAATTTATCGATATTTTCTCAAACGTAAAAATTCATTGGGGGGGGGGGATGATCTATAGATTTTAGTTTTACTGGTTGTTAAAAATCAATAAATATTTATTGTTTAATCATAATTACCAGCAGTGGAATGTTTTGCTTAAAACTAAATTGAATTTTAAAAAAAAAGACAATTAAAAAATCGATTTCGGCATCCGAAAATATGTACACATTTTTCCGATTCCAATACTGATTCCGAACCCACAAAAGTTTCGAGTTTTCTGACTCCCATTAATCGTCCCAAAATTACTATCTATATATTATCTGTATATTATTATATTATTAATACGTAATGTAACTAATTTTTATTTAGATAAGATTGTTCTAATAAAGTTAATGGAGGCTTCGAAAATATTTTAAAACGTTTAAAACCGGAAACTTTTTCCTATTTCAAAATTTTAAATACTTCCAAGTACGTTTCAAACGTTGAGAGAACACAAAATAATTCATCTTTTTAGCTATTAACAAAATATTAAAATTGCCGATATTTACGAATGAATCGAAATGCATTATGATGGATTTTATTTCAAAATTAATTTAAAAAGGATTTAAAACATTTTGCTTATTTTATGATACTGATTAACAGTAAATAAAAAAGCATGAACGCACAAATCCAGCACTATATATGTATATATATATATATATATATATATATGTGTGTGTGTGTGTGTGTGTGTGTGTGTGTGTGTGTGTGTGTGTAACTGGTTACCTGTACTCGATTGGGTTACAACCATAAGGATAATTTCATATTTTAAAAACTGTTATTAACTTGTTAAGCAATCATTTTTACGTTTTTCATTATTCATAAAAAAATATAGAACTTACCAAAAAGACTTTTGCTATCTAATTTGCATGCGTTTACAAACAAAAATATAAATTAGGTAGCACGACTTAGTCAGATTGTTTAACATTCTCACTGAAAAAAAAATACACGAGAGAAATGCATATATAACTGAATAGGATATAGATTAGTGCGTGAGTAATTTCCAAATTATGATTTAAACGGATGTTTAAGAAAAAACTCAATTACTAATGCATTTTCTAGCAGGTTATTTGTTTCATTAATATACGAAAAAATGTTGATTAATCAGCTTTTGTATAATCTATATAAAAATAATAATAAATGTATGTATGTGTGTCTGTGTGAAAATATTTAACCGATAAACTCTTAAATTATTTGCCACAGAAAGAGTAATCATAAAGCAAGCATGGTCGTGACGAGTAAAATCTTTAGTTAGATGAATAATGCGTAGAGAAATTTGTCGACAAATTGAAATAAAAAAATGTTTATTTCCACTTGGTGACATATTTCTACTACTTTTGCGCATGCGCAAATTCATTAATAACTTGTTCAATTTTAGATCTCTCTTATCTCTCTGTCGATAACTCAAACGACAGGGAACGCGGCTTGAGGGCTATATGTTTTGGTTACGATTCTAGTTGATGGGAACCAAATCCTTTTCTTTTAACTTTTGAAATCAGTACTATATATATATATATATATATATATATATATATATATATATATATATATATACAGAGAGAGAGAGAGAGAGAGAGAGAGAGGGAGAGAGAAAGAGAGAAAGCAGGCTCCTTCAGTCTTGGACAGACTATGAATACCCACGAAGGGTTGCTTGCGCGTGAAATTCTTGTGGCAGAAGGTGCGCAATCTCCAACCACATCTCTCCTGAGATGGCATTGTTAAATATCAGTGGCAAGTGACGTACAGGACGATATATATATATATATATATATATATATATATATATATATATATATATATTCAATAGAGAATTGACTCTGTAATCATAATTAGGTACTTAAGATTTTTATTCTCATAAATTTCTATGCCAATTAGCATACTGCAGAATAGATTTTTAATCTTATTATTATTAAATGTATCATATATATTATTAATACTTCATTTTTTTAAATATATATTAGTATACATATTAATTGTATTGTATCTACACTTTGTTATTGGGAAAGTGGTATTTTCCACTGGAGAGCCATGTATTTTACAGCAGTCCTGTTTTAAATCTCCGAAACAGCTACATGGGAGACAGCTGATGATCCACGCTCTCCATTTTACAATTTTAGTTTAGATTTTCTTTATTTCATCCTTATATAGTTGAATTCTGTTCGTAATTGTAGACTTTTTAGAAGTTGGTTTATATTGCTAAGTATATTTCTATTTAACAATTAAAATTGTTTTTTCATCCGTATATAGTTGAATTTTATTTTATAATTGTATAAATTTTAGAAGTCGGATAATACAAGTGCTAAGTTTGAGAGATAGAAAATTAAAACTGTAAGTTGAAATTTACAATCCAAATTTATTGTTCGACTGAATACTCCAAAAAATAATTTAGGACTTTGTAAATTGTTTTTTTGAGCATTCAGTTGAACAATAAATTTGATTGTAAATTTCAACTTACACTTTTAATTTTCTTTCTCTTATAATAAGCTCTACCCTCTATTGCGCATTGGGCTTTTTTATTCGGTTGAGATTAAATTATCTATATATAAATATTGGTATTTACTTTATATTGAAGTTTACTACTGCTTATGTCAGGTAAATACTACACCTTTTTGATTTCATTACTTATATATATATATATATGCATATATATATATATATATATATATATATATATATATATATATATATATATAAATGCATAGATCATCGTATCACGATTAGATCACTCTCCGACTGACGTAAATGAACATTTAAAATTAAGATGTTTAAATTCAACGGTGTTCCACGCGGTTAATGGTAGCCGAATGGATTAGGTCTCCGCTAATCGAGCCAGAGATGCCTCGTGTTGCGGGATTCAAATCGTTCGACTGGTATTAATCGTGACACCCTGAACTGAAGATTCCCGAAAGGATGAAACACTAGTGTCTGTAGGTATTTAATAATTATCATGGTAAAAAAATAATTATATATATAATTATTTTTTTACCATAATAATTATTAAATACCTACAGACACAATATATATAATAAAATAGAATACGCATTAGGTGCGCTTGGAAGCCAAATTAGAACGCAATATTACGAACACTTTTATAAATTTCAAACAAGTAAAATATTTGCATATTTTCGTAATATTACGTTGCGATTTGGCTTTCAAACGCAACTGATGCGCATACTATATTTTTTCACATTTTTATCAAATTAAATCAACGCTTCTATAACGGAACACACACCATGGATACACACACACACACACACACACACACACACACACACACACACACACACACACACACACACACACACACATATATATAATTTTATAATTTTATTCCCTTTGCATAAATATAGTCATATCTTGCTACGATGTGCAGACCGTTTCGATCATAATTGATCTCATCACGCAAGAAGATTTAAAAATTGAAAAAGCTGAAAAGGTGTTCAAGACCATTTTCAATTAAAGAGGAGAGAGAATATATTTCGCCATGACTGGCGTTAAGCAAGGTTAATGATCTTATGGATTTAAATTAAATTCCAAAAATTAAGTTTCAGTTAAAGAAGGGGAAGGGGTAAAAAGATATTTTTGAGGAGAGATTAGAGAGAGTGATAAGAGGGGAGGGGTAATATAATATAAAGATATAGAGCGGGTATGAATTTACTAAGAAGGAGAAAGGGAGGGGCGAAAGTTGGTATGTAATAAACGAAGGTGTCAGAAAGACAATATTAACAATTGTATGATTCAAGTCCTTTAAGGGTGTCTCGATTATGGGAAATAAGGGTCAACTGAATTGGGTCGTATTCTCTATCTATAAAACATAAAGTTTTTCGTTCACTTTCTTGCTTATTTATTTTTATTTTTTACTTATATTTTTTGTTTTCTAAATTAACGCTGACTTTTTCAGTTATATCAAATTGGATGTTTATTTTTTTAATTTATATCTTAATAAGTTAAAATATTTAAGCTTATCAAATAGTCGTTATTTTAGCTTTTGTTTTGTTTCTATATATACACATACATATATATATACATATGCATATATATACACATACATATATATACACACATATAAACACGCACACAAATATGTTAATATTGTCTTTCTGACACCTTCGTTTGTTACATGTCAACTGTCTTCAACTCTCCCTTCTCCCTTTCTCCGTCTTAGTAAATTCATATCCCTTCTTTATCTTTATATTATATTACCCCTCCCCTCTTATCACTCTCTCTAATCCCTCCTCAAATATATCTTTTTACTCCTCCCCGTTCTTCAACTGAGATTTATCTTTTGTAATTTAATTTAAATCCATAAGATCATTAACCTTGCTTCACGCTAGTCATGGCGAAATATGTTTCTCTCCTCTAAAATTGAAAATGGTCTTGGACCCCTTTTCAATTTTTGAATTTTTAAATCTTTTTGAATGATGAGATCAATTATGATTGAACGGTCTGCACATCGTAGCAAGATATGACTGTATTTACATAAAGAATAATATATATATATATATATATATATATAATTTGCTCTCTGTGATTGAGCACTATCAACGAACCCTTTTTAAATTCAATTATTAATAATTGTTGGATATCTTTCTACATGGATTATATATATATATATATATATATATATATATATATATATGTATGTATATATATATATACCTATATATATATACCTATATATATAAATATACATATATATAGATAGATAGATAGATAAGCCACCTTTTTGTAAATAACATTATATATATATATATATATATATATATATATATATATATATATATATATATACCTATATATATATATACTTATATATCTATATATATAAATATACATATATATATATATATAGATAGATAGATATGCCACTTTTTGTAAATTTTATAAGTTCCAAATCACATCGACTATAGATAAGAATTTAACAAATGAAAGCTCGTTGGAAAGGTAATGTCCAGAATTATGTAGTGGGCTATGTGACATTTGCCTTTGGGGTCCCACCTTAAGAGGATCATCCATCATCCAGAGATTATTTTTGGCACTTTTTACAGCCATAAAATGTTTCAATCGTAGTTATTTTTTTTCTTAGTTTTGCATATGAATTATAAAATAGATGATATTTCCTCAACCCCTGGCCTTGATGGAGAAAAAAACTGAAACTTGGTGCTATTGCTTCAAATGATCTGAAATAACAGCAAGGAGAGACTTGATTCTAAATATTTCTCATATGTTATATCTCACCTGTTTGGTTTTCATACATGAAGTAAATTTTACGGTGTATAAAGATTATTCTATACTGAAGATTTTCATAATCGTACCTTATTTCCAAAAAAGGGGAGATATAACATATGAGAAATATATGGAGTCAAGTTTCTTCTTGCTGTTATTTCAGATCATTTGAAACCATAGCGGCAAGTGTTAGTTTTCCTTTCATAAAGACCAGAGAAATATATATATATATATATATATATATATATATATACATATATATATATATATATATATATATGTATATGTATATATATATATATATATATTATTTGAAACATGTACGTAATATTCTATTACACACTTTGAAATAAACATGCACAGTTTACACAATTACACACGCATTAATTTGTATCATAAATCATATAGGTTTATATACTCGACCTTTGCATCAAGATACGTTTCAACTTATTTAATCCCAGATTTTTCTTGTTTAAACGTACAATCTATATATCTATAAAAGTAAAGTGTCTGTCTGTCTGTGTGTGTGTCTGTTTGTGTACATTTCCCTACGCAATAACTCTGTCAATTTTTAGTCTACAGCCTCAAAATTTGATATACAGGGTACTGAGATTTGGGAAAATCGATGAGATCGGTTTTCGGCCAGAAATTTGGCGATTAAGGGGTCAAAGTTCAACGATTTGACCTTTGAGAACTCTACCAAACTCTTCCGAGAAGTTTGGGTCTACACACTTGAAATTTTAGATACAGGTTCGTTGGACATGGCTCTAATTTAATAACTTTATGTGAGCCGAAAACAATAAATTTTAAGAGATCATAATAGGGGTCAAAGTTTTAAAAAATTGCCCTTTTTTTTTTTTTGCTCAACATGCACCTCCAAATACCTGGGCAACGCCTGGATGAAATGCTAGTATAATTATATTTTTATTTGATTCATATTTTATATGTAAACTGTTTTTATGTTTTTATGTTTTTTTATGCGCGCTGACTCCCGCACTTTGGAGACACTTGGGGATTTTATTTTCTTATTTTCTTGGTATTTTTAGAGTAATAGAAAGCATTAAACTTATATTTTTGATGGGTGAAAATATTCTTCTGTGCATTAATATGAATATTGTTATAAAAAAAATAATAAAAAAATTAAATAATGTTTTTTATAATTACATTTTATTGAGCGATGAATTAATTACCATTAAAATATTTATTGGAAATTGATATTTATCGTGATAATATGTTAAAATTTTATAAAAAATGTAAACTTTTAAATTTAATTTTTAGTGGCCGCAAGTACTTTTGTATTAAAAAAATGTTTTCCTTCAAAATAATAATATATTATTAGTACGTCATATAATTAATTTTATGGATATAATGTCTTTTTACTAAAGTTATTGGATGCTTCGAAAATATTTTAATCTGATAAGATTTTAAAACCGGAGATTTTTGCTATTCAAGATTTTAAATGCTTCCAGGTACATTTCAAATTTTGAGAGGACACGAAATAATTATTTTTTTTTTGGGGGGGGGGACTTTATTTTACATAGTCATAACCACTTATCAAGGCCCAGAGACCACTCGAAGATAAGGGTCAAGAGTGTATAGTAATCAATTGGACAATATAGTAATCGTTAGTAATGGAAATTCGGTAAATTTGTTAACTTAAGTGGAACGGCTCATCAAGAACTTGTTTACGTTGGACTTGAAGACAACCATATTGTAATCAGCTCGAAAGCAGGAAAACGGAAGACAATTTCACAGGCGTGCAGGTCCAGGAAAGAAGCTTTGTTCATGGAATCTATGTTTAGGTTTAGGCACAGATATTTACAAAATATTAAAATGGCCGATATTTACGAATAAACCGAAATGCATTATGGTGGAATTTATTTCGTAGTTAATTTAAATAGAATTCAAAACATTTTGTTTATTTATGGTATTGCTTACTTTTATGAAATAATTGATTAATAATTAATAGTAAATAAAGAAAAAATAAAAGATAAAGAGCATATATAAACTATCTAATTTGAAGTATTTATGCATGATACAGACTTTTGCTATTTTTTAGATAGTATTTTAAAGCTAAATTGAATTTTAATGTTCTGTTTTGTTAATTTAATTGTTAAAAAGCATGTACAGAATATCCACAAAACACCTTCCCCTCCGTTTCCCATGTTAAGAATGGCTTTCTAAATAATAAGATTATTTCAGCACGGCACCTATTCCACATTAGTACTTAACATGATTATCGTAGACGTGTACCTCTACTCAAATTAAGCATTAATGTCAAGTCTGCAAAGCTAGTCAGCAAATGCATAACTTGATCTCAACAAAGCCGGTGACGTTACCACTGTACCAACGTGACACGAATATATGAACTGATCAAAAATATCTATGATGATTCTACAAAATGTATAACGGTATTTTCAATTTTAACCGTTTTCGACCCCTTAAAAACAATTTTAACCGGTTAAAAACCCATAAAACAACGATCCATAAAAAATCCAACCACTTGAGGCCCTTAGCGCCGCTCTCCGACTTTTTGTTTCGGGAGAGATACCGTTTGAAAATATAGACATACAGACAGACATAGAGACATAGTGAGTTTTATAAATTAGACTTTTATTGAAAAAATCAATTCAGGTAACTTGATTATATAGTAGAGTTGACATCTATTCAATATAGCTACTTTCAATCTCAATCACTGCCTCGATAGGGTCCGAAACTGAGAGCATTCTTTTTCTAAAAAGTGCCGGCGGAAGCTCGGCGATTACTGGGCGAGTACTCGGCAGTCGGCAGTTGGTGGCTTTGGCGTTATGGGAGATCATGTTGTTGGTGCTCTCGACGTACGGCTAACCGAAGTAGTCCGGCAGGTTCAGGTCGTAGGAGGAAGGTGACCAGTGAGAGAGGAATACAAAGTCGTATCACTCCATGTGAAGCCAAGTTTGATCTCTTTGGACTTATGGGCAGGGACCGAGTCCTTCTACCACACCCAGGGTCTGCCAGTGGCTACCTGATTGTACCAAACGATCACCACACTCTTCAACACATCCAGGTACACTTTGGTGTCTATTTCAAGCCGATGTCGAAAATGTGAGGTGACAATATGTGACCCTCACTTGAAACCACACCAAAGACCATAAGCGTGGCCGGAAACTTTGTTTTCATCACTCTGAGCACGTCCCTGTTATTCGTGGAATCCAGGGATGCACTTTGAGGGTGCTGGTAATGGTCCTGTTGTCATAGCTTGGATCGGTAGAGAGCATGAGTTGAACATTGTGTCACTTTCAGATATGATAGAAGCTCCTATCGCTCTTGCGATTTGTACACCACTGGTCAACTAATAGACAGTTTGCAAAAAACAAAAAACAAAAAAAAAAACGGTTTTCATCAAACGGAAATGGAATCTTTTCTAAGGCGGCAATTTTATCGCTCCCTCTGTAAAATGAAAAAGTTCAAGATTCTTAAAAGAGTAAGCTGATCTAAAATGTTGTTTAAAAATTATGTTACACAAATTTCCTTTCATAATCTTATTTCAAATAAAAAAAGAAATCACTTTAAAATAAACAATACGCAACCGAAGAATTAAAATGCGAACATATCACATGAAATCCATTTCAATAAATCCACTTTAAAATAAGATTATATAAAATTAAGAAAACGAAGTGATTTGTCTCCCTCTGCGATCATTCTTCCTTGCATAATGTAGACAATTAATACTCGCACCCTACGAGCGCATATTTACATATTCGTGAACAGGTGCTTTTTACTAATTAGACAAATGCGAGACACCGATCCCCCGAGTAGGCAAACACCAGGGTTTATGCTAAACTTTTACCGTAAAACCTAGCGCAATTAGTATTCTAAGTACATGTCAGCAATTATTTTGAGAAAATGCGAAAACTAACGAATAATAATAATAATAATAATAATAATAATAATAATAATAATAATAATAATAATAATAATAAAAAAACAAAAAACAAATACCACGTATTGACATAAACGTAAGTCGATTCCAATTAATATCGGAGACCAATAAAATATAAAATACAAATAAAACTTCAAATTATACATGAAATCCTATTAAAAATCAAAACTTTACGATACTATAAAACAAAGTAAAACATAATATAGAACTATAAAAAACGCATTTCATTAAGTATACTGTTTATTGGATTAAACAATGAAAGTTATAAATCATAGCGGTCGCATAACAATAATTAGAATTGTGTGTGAAACTAATTGGTATTCAATTAAGGCAAGAAAATCATAAAAGTTTCTTTCTGTCATTTTTGTTGAAAGAAACAATTAAAAAGAAAAGCTATAAAGCGTCTAAGAATTTTTGCTTCGTATAAGAGAATCACATTTATTTATGTCGATGTAGATGTCAGCGTAGATACGTTAGCATAATTGACAATTATACAGTCCTATCTAACCTGTTAGGAAGAATGAAAGTGTAGTGACTGTTCTATCCTGTTTTTTTTTACACAGTGATCACCACTTATCAAGGCCCGGAAGCTACTCAGGGATAAGGGTTATTGCAAGTACATTACGTTAGTGTGGAGATTTGATGAAGTGTTTACTTAAGGGGGCGGTTCATTAGGAATTTGTTAACATTGGACTTGAAGACATCCAAGTTGTAGTCCGGTGGGAAGCAGGCAGACGGAACAGAGTTCCACAGGCGTTCAGTTCTAAGAAAGAAGCTTTGTTCATGGAATCCGCGTTTTGATTTAGGCACAAATATAGAGTGGGGGAAATTTTTCACAGTGGATTCAGCTAGACGGGTGTTTTTCGTGAAAGATTGGCGAGGGGGGACCAGAGATTGGAGTTCAGACGAGCACCTGCCATGGAAATAACGATCAAACAAGGATAGGCTCGCAACGTCTCTTCTGTGGGAGAGAGGTTATACCCAAAGAAGGAGAACATATTTTCGACTAGGGTAATTTTAAATTTTGTTCCCAGCTGAGATGCCAGTTTTGGGAAAGTTGGATATCAAACCCACATTCAGGCAGTTCTCGCGGTGTGATATTAAGTAAAGTCAAACTGTTATAGGATGTTTCGAACAAAAATCATAAACTGATATAGAATGTTTCGATTTGATATATTTACAGATTGTTTACAGATGTTTTACAGATTGATATAGGATGTTTTACAGATTGATATAAGACATGTCGGTGTTTGGTATAAAATGTTTCAATATTTTGTATATGATGTTTCGATAGCTGATAAAGGATGTTTTGCAGTATGTTTCGAATGTTTTATGTAGGATCTTTCGATATTTGATAAAAGATCTTCTACAGATTAACATGTGGTGTTTTGATGTTTGATATAAGATGTTTTAAAGATTAGTATATTACGTTTCTAATGATTGATTGATAATATTTTGATATTTGTTATAAGATGTTTCCAATGTTTGATATAGGATGTTTTACAGATTAACAAAGGCTGTTTCTAATGTTTGATATAGGATGTTTTGATGTTTTATATGGGATGTTTTACAGATTAGAAGGTTGTTTCGATGTTTGATATATTGTGTTTCAGTGTTTGATATATGTTTTACAGATTGATATAGGATGTTTCGAATGTTTGATATAAGATGTTTCGAATGTCTTATATAGGCTGTTTCGGATGTTTGATAAAGGATGTTTCGATATATGATACGGATGTTTTACAGATTGATGTAACATGTTTTAATGTGTTATATAGGATGTTTCGATGTTTTGCAGATTACTGTAGGAGGTTTCAGATGTTTTATATAGGATGTTTCAATGTTAGATATCAGATGCTTAACAGATTTATGTAGGATGTTTTTAATATTAAATATACGATGTTTCGAATGTTCGATATAGTATGTTTTACAGATTGATATAGGATGTTTTTAATGTGAAAGGATGTTTCGATGTTTGAAATAAAATGTTTGATGTTTGATATAAGATGTTTCAAATGTTTTATATAGTATGTTTTACAGATTAAGATAGAATGTTTCGAATTTAAAAAAAAAATGTTTCAAATGTATGATATAGGATATTTCGATGTTTGGTAAACGATGTCTCGATATCTGTGAGAGGATGCTTTGCTGATTGATATAGGATGCTTCGAATGTTTGACATACGATGTTTTACAGATTAATATAAAATGTTTCGAATATTTTTATATAAGATGGTTCCATGTTTGATATAGGATTTTCGGATGTTCGATATTGGATGTTTCGATGTTTTACACTTGATATAGGATGTTTCAAATGTTCCATAGAGGACGTTTCAGAAGTTTGATATAGGTTGCTTCAACGTTTGATATAGAATGCTTTGATGTTCAATATATGATGTTTGGATGTCAGATATAGGATGTTTTACAGCTAGATATAGGATTTTTCGAATGTTTGATGCAGGATAATTTTCAGATTGAAATAGGATGTTTTAAATGTTTTATATATGGGTTGTGAATGTTTGAAAAAAGATGTTTTAAATGTTTCATATATGATGTTTTACAGATTTATATTGGGTGTTTTGAATGTTTTATAGGGTTTCGGATGTTTGATATGGGATATTTTACATATCTGTATAGGATGTTTCTAATTTTTGATATAGGAGAGTTCGAATGTTTCATATAGGGTGTTTCGAATGATTGATATAGATTGTTCTACAGATTGATATAAGATGTTTCGATTGTTTTATGTAGGATGTTTCGAATGTTTTATATATGATGTTTTACAGATTGATATAGGATGTTTCGAATGTTTGATATAGGATGTTTCCAAGCCAAATCATAGATCCAAGCAGAGTTTAACACAATGTCGCACTCGAATTTTGTTTATGGGAGATAATAATTACTTTAGCGAATATGAACAAATTAAACCCGTTTTAGGGGTCACTGCTAATCAAGGCCTAAAGTCCATTCAATGATAAGAATCTATTAGTGTGAGTTTGACTGTGAGACAGCACTATAATGATCGGTAATGATGTAACTTTGGTAAAGTCTTAATATTAAAGACGACAGCTCAACAAGAAATTATTTTTATCACACGTGAAAACATGCATTTTATAGTTAGAGTTAAGCGCTTCAAGCGATTAGTAATATCTAAAGCCCTTTTATAAGAGAAAAGGCAAAATCTGGGAGGCTGGACCTTCTAGACCGGCACAGACCCAGCATAAAACCGCAATCAACAGCGATCAGGTCATTACATGAATGATCTATTATGTTGATTTTGGGGTCAAAAACAAATCCTTAACCGGCTTTTAAATCCCATGTGTCCATTAATTGAGGAGATGCATGATTGAAATAAGATTAAATATGCCTTATTATTCAATATATTTCATTATTATAATATTGAAACAAAATACAAAATTTTTGGAAGTTTATTAATTCTATTACAAAAATTTCATATATATATATATATATATATATATATATATATATATTATATAAGCGAATTTTGTCTGTGTCTGTGTGTGAGTTCGTTCCATATATACTCGAAAACGACTGGACTCATTTTTATGAAAATTTCACACGAAGATGTGTCTCGCAGTGTTCTTAGGTTTTGTATCAGATTGTTGTCGGTAAGTATCGACAATCGATAATCGAATCATTAACACTTTACACAGCCTAACATCACATGCATTTAAGAAGTTTAATTACTACACAAGCCGAAAGGCCCGACATAAAATTACCATAAGTTTTTTTTTATATATGACAAGGGCGCGTTCGAAACGAATGAATCTATTTAACGCACAATTGCACCATGATACTTGACTTTTTTATTCTAAATTTAAATGCAAGTCATTATCATCCTACCAGCAGTAAGATCAGGCATATAAAATCAACAGTATGTTCTTTGACATGACAGGGGCACGTTCGAAATGAATGTTTCTATTTAGAGAACAATTGAACCATGATACTTGACTTTTCCATTTTAAACTTTAATTTATCCGTTATATGCAAGAATACTTTTATAAAATCAACAGAAGGTTTTCTACAGTGCAATGGAGACAACCTAGGTCACTGCGGGAATGCACGTGAAGCTTCATCTCGGTGCACCACAATCGGTCTCTAACTATAGCAGGCAATCGATTGATTTGATTGAAAAATGGGCGATTTTACTAATTTCGATGACAATAAAACTATAAAAGTGTGAAACATTCGTTGATCATTATTCAATCCCGGATAACGTCGGGTCTCCCTGCTGGTATATATATATATATATATATATATATATATATATATATATATATGTGTGTGTGTGTATATAAAATTTTCAGAATGTGAGAGATTATATAATTATTTCCACAGCCAAACAGCGTTGCAGCCCATAAGAGCCATAACAGCCAACAAACCGGAAGTCCAAGACTAGTCTCTTGTGGGCTAGGACATTGTTTGGTGTGGAAATAATTATATATATATATATATATATATATATATATATATATATATATATATATATATATATATATATATATATATATAATTCACAACCGGTAGTGTTTGAATATATGGTTAAATGGCAGTTTGGGTCATTTAGAACTACTCTAAAGCTTCACCGCTCACTCATTTTTTGACTAAATTTCAAACAAGCATTACCGTTTATAGATTACTTTCGTAGCTTTATTGTGAAAAAAAATTCAATTTCGTTTAGTAATACAAAAGTTATGATAAATTTTCTGGTGTTCAAAATCGTAAAAAATATAAGGAGGTGGGCGACGTTTTTTATGACTGGTTTACATAGCAACCACGTCGCTTCAGCGACTACTGTTGCTACTAATTCACTGATGAAAGCATGAAAGCGAGATAATTGGGGGGATTTAATTGAAAGCAGACGAGTGCTGTACATTGTTATTACATATCTGCTTATCGGGGGAAAATAAGACTGAAATTAAACAAAGAACAAGTGAATTTACTGGAAGCCTGGAAAAATCATGGAACACAATAGAAAAATGCGAGCATGAAAAGTAATATGGTTAAGCTTAAACATGGAAAAGTAAAGGACTAGTTGTTAAAACTGGAAAAGAAAAGGACAAGATATTCTAGTAAATTATATAATAAATTTATAACTCAAAATATTGCATCATTAAGAATTTTTTAAAAATTCAATTCATAACTTTATATAATCAATTCTTAATGCTGCAATATTGTAAATTATAAATTTATTATATTTTTTCTAGAATATCTTGTCCTTTTCTGTTCCAGTTTTAACAATTAGTTCTTTACTTTTCCATGTTTAAGCTTAACCATATTACTTTTCATGCTCGCATTTTTCTATTGTGATGTATATAATGTATGAAAGTGTTTATATGAGAAAGTAAGTTATTTTTCATTTATTGAAATATATTTCACATGTTATTATACTATAGATGTCAGCAGCAACTATTCAGGATTAAAATCTCTATAAGATCCTTTTTTTACGTTTCTAAACTTTTCAGATGAGGATTGGTTATTCGTATTATTTTGATAATTCGGAGTACTGTTCTAATCTTGATAATTATTTTCAAAAATTTTCGACCGATGTAACCTCCGACTTTATAAATATAAAAAAAATAATAAAGATATAAAAATTGATGTGAAATAAAGAAAGACAGGTTTCTGAATGTTTGAGATAAGGATAAATAATTTGCATTATTGGGTTATTCGAATTACCGTTGCTTGAGTGTTATTTTTAACGTTTCGGTCGAAGTAACTTCCGACCTTCTATCGAACTCTGGAATCTTTCTATCGAACTCGGGAATTTAGGAATGTCAGAATCTACACGCTACTCCTATGGATTAAATAAAGAATTTGGTTCGAAATTCAGCGCAGAAAGATCCCCGAGTTCGACAAGATATCTCTGAAGAAGGTCGGAGATTACATCGACCGAAGCGTTGTGAAAATAACACTCAATGTGAGAACAATAGTCCGAAGAATCCAAATGATACAGATCAATTATTGTCCAGCATAACATATGAAAGTTAAAAATGTTATTGTCATATATATTTGTCTATTTTTAATATTATTTGATTACTAAAACATATTCTTTTAGTTCTTACAAAACAAAATGTAGAAAAAATATACACTTTTGTAAATAAATATTGGTTTATGATGCTTTAAAGCATAATTGATATCGCATGTTTCGAGGGTATTTTTAATTCTGAGAATATTAATAAAACCGTGTAATTTACACGAATCGTCTGTCTTGATAAATAATGAATTTTAAATATGGTATATCAGCGACTTCTCTTAGTCTTTGGATTCTTCAGACTACTGTTCTCATCTTGAGTGGTTATTTTCACAATGTTTGTGTCAACGTGACCTCCAAGCTTGTATCTCTCATCTTGTCGAACTCGGCATCTTAGTGTCGAACTCAGGAATCTGCGCGGAATTTCGAGCAGAACCTTTATTTAATCCACGCGAGTGGCATGCACTCGCTCCGTCAACCATGACTGGGTAGAAGTCTTAAGCAAATTGCAATAGTATTTTTAATGTCGTGCGCACTTGCGCAAGGAGCCATGGTGTAATAGATGAAGCACTTGATAAAATTTAGTTATAAGTTACAAGATTCAATCCCCAGTGCGAACGACACTTGAAATAAAATTGCATAGCTGACAGAACGAGACCACGCTACCCCCGTGCATAGAATAAAGGTTCTGTTTGAAATTTCGTGTAAATTCCCGAGTTCGACATCTGGAGAAGGTCTGAAGTTACATCGACTGAAACATTGTGAAAATAACACTTAAGATGAGAACAGTAGTCCGAATCCTCATCTAAAAAAAATCAGAAACAAAATATTCAAGACTCGGTTATTTCCATATAAAGTGATAAATAGTATTAGTGGTGTTTTCTGATTATGGCCGATATTTGCGATTCAACGACCCGGAGTTATTCACCATCTCCTACGGACAGGGGGGACAGGATTTATTGAAATCCATATTAAATGGAATAGGAGGTTCTGTCCGGGTGAAATGCCGTTTTATTATACAAGATTCGACCTATACACAAGACATCTAATAAATTAATGACAATTTCTAGACTAGACAATGAATATTACCTATTCGATAGATATATGTTTTGGTGTATGTGTGTGCTTAAGTGAATTTGGAGCGTAGTGAATTTTGTGCTATCTCACAATTATTATTTACATAAAAAGATAGATTTTACACTTGGCAAATAGATTGATGCATTTATCGATAGATGTAGATAAACTGACATAGATAGGTATGGTAGTGTGATAGAAATTATATATATATATATATATATATATATATATATATATATATATATACTCCTATAAATTCGTTTCTCTTATGTGTGTATTGATATTCATATTAAAAACCCTCTTCTCTATTTATTTAAAAAAGAAAATACAATTTTCTTATATATGCGTTGTGGAATTGCATTCACTAGCAAAAGAACTAGCTAATTTGCATATTCTTTAAAACATTCATTTTAATTAATTCCTTATTAGTTTTTTTCGGTTTTTTTATGGAATGATCATCTTTAGTTAACTATTACGTGTAATTATATTCATGGAGATATTCTACATGATTTATACTTGCATAATATTTGCGTAAAAAGTGTGCAGTAAACACAAAATTGTTTCCATATATATTTATCTATACGTATATATTTTTTGTTTTTCTATTTATCTATCTATCTATCTATCTATCTATCTATCTATAAAAGTGAACGTATCTGTGTGTCTGTGTACATTTCCCTACGCAATAACTCTGTCAATTTTTAGTCTACAGACTCGAAATTTGATATACAGGGTACTGAGATTTGGGAAAATCGATGTGATCGATTTTTGACCAGAAATTTGGCGATTAAAGGGTCAAAGTTCAACGATTTGACATTTGAGAACTCTACCAAACTCCTCCGACAATTTTGGGTCTACACACTTGAAATTTTAGATATAGGTTCCTTGGACATGGATCTAACTTAATAACTCACTCTAAACAATAAATGTTAAGGGGTCATAATAGGGGTCAAAGTTTAAAAAAATTGACCTCTGCGGTCTCTTCCAAATTACTCAGACAATTTCTGGTCTAAATATTTGAAATTTTACATAATGAGTATTCAGAGATAGGGCAAGCTTTTTCATCAGTTTGGGTCGAAAACTTTAAGTTACCTATATATAAATGTATGTATGTATGTATGTTTGCATGTCTGCCTTAAACTTTCAATGGAGGTGACGGATTTTACCAAGATCAGTATAGTTTTAAAGTTCGACCTTTTATACGACAAATATCGAAATATTGGCTAAAAACATTAATATCTTCCCCTTCAGCTAGGCACTTTTCTACAGGGGTAGGGTCACTTTTTTCGCTGATATTTTTTAAAGTTATCCTCTCCTTTAGATTGTCTAGTCTTAATTTTAAAAAGTGTCGCTTCCGGTTTGGCGGTGGTCGTAACAGCATAAACGTTAGGGTTTACCCCGTTCTTTTCCTCCTTTGCGGTACGGGTTCGAGGCTGCCTTCCTACGACCACATTTTTTTTTTGTTCAACATACACATCCAAACACCCGGACAACGCCGGGCTAAAATGCTAGTATATATATAAAAGTAAACGTGTCATTTTCCTTCGCAATAACTCTGTCAATTTTTAGTCTACAGACTCGAAATTTGATATACAGGGTAATGAGATTTGGGAAAATCGATGGGATTGGTTTTCGGCCAGAAATTTGGCTGCTAAGGGGGTCAAACTTCAACGATTTTACCTTTGAGAACTCTACCAAACTCCTTCCACAATTTGGGGTCTAAACACTTGAAATTTTAGATATAGATTCCTTGGACATGGATCTAACTTAATAACTTGATTTGAACCCAAAACAATAAATGTTAAGATGTCATAATAGGGGTCAAAGTTTTTAAAAATTTACCGTTTTTTTTCCTCAGCATACACCTTCAAACACCCGGGCAACGCCGGGCTGAAATGCTAGTAGGTATATATATATATATATATATATATATATATATATATATATATATATATATGTGTGTGTGTGTGTGTGTGTGTGTGTGTGTAAGAGAGGGAGTGGGAGTGTCTATCTATCTACTATTATATAAATGGAACTCTGACTGTGTGTGAGTTCGTTCCATGTGTACTCTTAAACTGCTGTGCCGCTATTTTAAAAATGTCACACAAATGTTCTTTATGTGCCCGTCAGGATTCTTAGATAGGGTTTTAAATCACAATGACTTCGATAAATATCAATAGTCGATAATCGGAAAAAATCTGATGAAAAAAGGAACAAGCGATTTTAACCAAAGTTAACGCCTTATACAGCCTAACATCACAAGTGCATTTGAGAAGTTTTATTACCACACAAGCAGAAGGGCCCAGTGTATGAAATCAGCTTCACGTTCTTTCATAAGACAGGTGCGCTTCGAAATGAATGTTTTGTATAGAACACAATTGAAACATGATAGTATTAAACTTTAATTCAAGCCATTATATAAACATAATTTTATAAAATCAACGGTAAGATCTCTACAGTGCAATGTAAACTACAAAGTATTTTGGACAGCAGGGAGGCATGTGAAGTTTCCTTCCGGTGCACCGCGGTGTGCCCCCCCCCCACAGTCGCTTTGATTGAAAATGAGCAATTTCACCAATTTCCATAACAGTAAATATGGGAGAGTGAAACATTCGTTGATCTATATATATATATATATATATATATATATATATATATATATATATATATATAAATAATATATTGTTTATATGTGTGTTTGCGTGTGCGCATATATATATATATATATATATATATATTTGTAATAGGTTTATCTATGTATAAGCAATAGTTACGCGTAATTGTTATACACACACATATATATATATATATATATATATATATAAATACATATATATACACACATTTGTGTATGTACATTTGTATCTATAAAAATTAATCATTTTAGAAAATAATCTTGAAATAAATAATTTAAATGGTTTATACAATTGTTATACACCCACGCACACACACTCACACGCTATCTATATCTACCTACCTATCTATCTATATCTGTATAGTAAACGAAAAACCTATATATATATATATATATATATATGATGATTGCAACGTTTTGTCAGTCGAGTGCCACTCCCTCAGAGGCTTAAAGTCCATGAGCCCCAAAATGACTTCCATCGCCACAGGACCATGAGGGAATATCTATACAAAGATGATGTTACAGAGTCTTAGCTTTGTACGACAGCTAAGTCTCTCTCTCGGTTCAAAACGTTGAGATCGAGCAACAACCAAGAGCAAGATAGCCAGCAACAATTAAACTGCAGACCAGCTTAATGCGGGTACTGGTCTCCCGCTTTATGGTTTTTTAAATCAGAGATTTGCTTCTCCTAAAAAGGTTGCCTTTACGACGGCTTACAGGAGCCCTCTACACCCCAACATACACATACATACACACAAACACACACGGTGCTAGTTGGCCGTTGACCCCGAAAAAGGGTTTATTCGCCCCTTTGAAGGTCTTGTTTTTAATCCTTCAGGGAGACTAGCCGCCCTCCTCACCAAACAAGTCTAGTGGGGGAACCAGTTTAGTCGCCGGTGACCCGACCATGAGGCAGGTAGTACTGGATTACATGGTACCAGTAGCATATGACATGACCTGACATAATATATACATATATATATATATATATATATATATATATATATATATATATATATATATGTATGTATAATGAGAAAGAAGTGAACCATAATTGAATGTTAAAAAAAAAAATTCATAAGTCGATTAAAAAAACATCGCGAAGTGTAATACAACCCAAGGAAAAAGTGAACACTATTCGGAATGTTATAAAATAAATAAGTCGATTAAGAAAAAAAAATCATGAAATGTCAAATGAAGGAAACCCAAAGCGCTTTTCGTACAGACGGACTTTTTCAAGGATATACGTCTGTAAAGAGTTTTGTAATAAAAAACAGAACCTTAGATGGAATGTGTCCCGCGAAATAGTTCCAACTGCCAGCTAAGGTTTCTCTGCTTACACAAAGTAGAGGGGGGCTGAACTTATGGCAAGCGCCTCGAGGACAGACAGGTGGAACTTAGTGCGTCCTCTGTGTAAAACAGAAAACCAATTCGAAGAGAATGTAGAAGCACAATCTTTTTCATCTACTAACTGTTGTCCAATAGCCGATTCTACTAATTGGGAACCCCTGGAAATAGGCTGATGATCTTAGATGTAACGCGGTACATGTTGGGTGATTCTAACCTGAAGACGCTGGGTCGTCTTGCCTATATAGACGGTACCACACCGACATTGAAATTTATAAACAATATTACTTGACTGGGAGATAGTAAAGATCAAGATAAGGTCGGTAGTACTTGATGAACAGTAGTCAGAGATGTCGGAAATTTTTCTGTCTCTATGTCTATCCTTGTGGCCATGTCACTATTAAGGGTGCTGGAGGTAAACGTTTTGTCTGGGCTGACGTTATCCGCCTGATAGTCAGGGACCCGAACCTTGGATTAACCACTAAGGAGGCTGTCCTATCAGCAGGCGCAAAGTACTGGGACTGCTGTATTGCCATTTGGTGAGTGGATCTGGACCATGCAGTAGTCTCTGGTGGGGCCTCTTGATGCCACACTAGTGGGTAATTGTTACGGCTTTACCTTTTCGTGTGCTACAAAAAAAAATTCCTGTCTTTTTCTCTCTTACTTTCCCTCTCTGTACTGCTCTAACCAAATATGCCGACCTGTTTCCACAATTCCCAAAACCTCAACATGAAATATCTCCAGAAAAAAAACTCGAATAAACCTAGAACCCCATCTTCCAACGTAGACCCCTACTACCAGGTCTCCTTCTCCAACATCAGGGGTCTAGGTTCCAACCTTCCAGAGGTTGAAACCCAATTACAGGAGACGAAACCGAACAGATTATTTCTAAGCGAAACTGGAATAGGGCCGACCACTTCCCTAGATGAGTTCATAATTAACGAATACTCTAATTTAACAGCTAAATCTGACCCCCAAGATCGCCATGGGCATGGAACATGTGCCTACATTAAAGATGGCTTCCCGTGTGGCAGGGATATCTCTAGAAAAGATCCTAACTTACCCTATATGTGCTTCCGGGTTGCACTTGCTAACACCACTGCATTTCTATTTGCCCTCTATCGGCCCCACAACAGCGGAGTTACTATCTTTAAGAGCATATCTGAGAAAATTGACCACATCCTGCCTGCACATCCCTCGGCTAACATCCACATCTGTGGTGACTTCAACGTCCATAACGTGGAATGGCTAACCCATTCAAATAAGACAGACGATGAGGGGAGGTTTTGTCATGATTTTGCTATTGCTTATGACCTCACTCAGATTGTTCGCGAACCCACCCGTGTGCCCGATACACCCGGTCAATATGAAGCCTCCAATACCTTTTTCTCTCAACTTCCCCTGAGCTATGCTCATGCTCCGTTTATTCTCCTCTAGGATCCTCCGACCACTCTGTTGTATCAGTTAAGATAAAAACGAAATGTAATAAGTCCCCTGATGTACCCCTCCACCGTACTGTATACCGACACTCTATGGCTGACTGGGATAGCTTCCGTACATTCATATCTGATTTACCTCTGCACTCCATGTTTAAAAAGGAAGTGTCCTCTATAGTATCAGTCTTACCGAATGGTTAATTCTAGGCATAGACCAATTCATACCATCTAAAGAATTCCAACAAAAACCTACCAGCCAGCCATGGTTCTCCCCACAATGTGCTGCTGCTATCGCGCACAGAAATCACTTTTTCCATAGCTACCAACGTAATAGATGCACTGAGACTAAAGCTGCTTTCAGGACTGCCAGCAACCACTGTAAAAGAGTAAAAAAAAAAAATGCAAGACAGCTATATGCACAGTCTGTTAAATCCAAGGTAGCTGATCAGCGGCTTGGTTCCCACCAATTTTGGCAAATAACAAATAGGATCCTGAACAGAAGTGTGCGTTCTATACCAACCATTATCAATGGATCAGAGGTCATCTCGTAAGCATCAGACAAGGCCAAACTATTTGCAAAGAACTTTGCAGCTAATTCTACCCTATACGACGAAGGTCATCAACTCCCCATATTTCCTCCTATAACACAGAACACGCTAGGGAACATACAAATATCCGTGCATGAGGTCGCAAAGCTAATCAAGAACCTTGATTCCAGTAAAGCAACTGGCCCTGACGGCATCCCAATTATAGTGTTAAGAAATCAACCAGAACTTGCTTCCATACTTACAAAACTGTTTAAGCGCTGCCTTAAGGATAAGTGCTTTCCGACTCCCTGGAAGACCTCATCAGTTTGCCCTGTATTTAAGAATTCAGCTGATAAGTCATCTCCCTCTCAGTACAGACCAAGAAGTCTCCTGTGTGTTATGAGTAAGTTGCTGGAATCCATATAAAATAGAGAAATATCAACCACCTCAGCAAAAACAACCTTCTTAGCGACACACAATATGGTTTGCGCTCTGCAAGATCTACCGCAGATGTGCTAACGGTTATATCTCACAGGATTAGTGAATCTCTTGACAAAGGTTTCCTTTCTAGGGTAATTGCTCTTGACATATCAAAAGCCTTCAACAAGGTATGGCATAAGGGTCTACTTCACAAGATTTCCAGCTACGGTATAACTGGAAATGTTTTTTTCAATCATTAAATCATTTCTCTCCGATAGGCTCATAAGAGTAGTGGTCGATGGACAAAAATCAGAGGCCTGCAGTATTAATGCTGGAGTCCTTCAAGGGTCAATCCTGGGCCCAACTCTCTTCCTGATCTACATCAATGATCTCCCTAAACACATACTTAAATCATTCGTTGACATCTATGCTGATGACACGACCATCTACGGCAACACATCAAAGGCTGTAAATGACAAAGTTCTCTCTGATTCTCTCTCCTCTGATCTCGAGCGCGTGGTTCAGTGGGGGAAGACGTGGCTGGTTACCTTTAATGCATCTAAAACCAAACTCCTATCCTTACATCATCAACGCTCTGATTCCCATCTGGCATCAATTGTGATGGATAGCTCTCGTCTGGGAGAGACCAAGTGTTTTGACAAGCTTCTGGGTTTGACCTTTACTCCTGATCTGAAATGGAACACGTACATCAAGTCTGTTGCCAAGGTCGCTGGAAAGATGCTGGGATCCTTCTACCGCTCCAGAAGATATTTCACTACTGATGCAATTCTCTATCTATATTAAAGCCAAGTAGTCCAAGGATGGAATACTGCTGCCATATCTGGGCAGGAGCTGCTAAAAACAGCCTATCCTGCCTTGACAGAGTACAAAATAGACTTCGTGGCTTAGTGGGGGATACCATTTTCTCTACCTTGCAACCTCTCTCCCACAGAAGAGACGTTGCGAGCCTATCCTTGTTTTATCGCTATTTCCATGGAAGGTGCTCGTCTGAACTCCAATCTCTGCCCCCCCCTCGCCAATCTTTCACGAAAAACACCCGTCTAGCCGAATACACTGTGAGAAATTTCCCTCACTCTTTATCTGTGCCTAAATCAAAACGTGAATTCCATCAACAAAGCTTCTTTCTTAGAACTGCACGCCTGTGGAACTCTATTCCGTCTGCCTGCTTCCCACCTGACTACAACTTGGATGTGTTCAAGTCCAACGTTAACAAATTCCTAATGAACCGCCCCCTTAAGTAAACACTTCATCAAGTCTCCACATTAACGTAATGTACTTGCCATAACCCTTATCCCTGAGTGGCTTCCGGGCCTTGATAAGTGGTGATCACTGTGTAAAAAAAAATTTAAAAAATAGGCAAGACGTCCTTACGAACTGAGGAAAAAGCGCGTTTTTTAAAGAAAGCAATTTGAAGGGTTAAAGCACCAAACATCGAAGTGACAAGAGAGGAAATACGTTGGCCTTCAGGTCCAATCCAAGGTAACTTAAGGTATACTGGAATTCTAGATCGACCATATTGGGGTTGCTCAGAAAAGGATTCTATTTTCTTGTTTACAATTTTGTTAAGCAATGGAGGCGGTTAACCATTCATAATGAAAATTCGTTTAATATTATAGATTTCTGAATCTATACAAGAAGGAGAGCAAATGGCAATTGCCCTATGGATTAAATTTCTAATAATATTAAGCTTCTTGACATTTCGTATTTCAATAAATATAAATTATTATTTTTTAAAAATTTATTTTAAACTTTTTCATTTTTCGTATAGCATATTTTCCCCCTACGTTTTTTTATTGTTTTTATTTTACCACATACGAGTTCTCTTTTTTAGATATATTAATTGTTATATTTATAATTTATTTTAACGTTAAAATACTTTTTATACGGTCAAATGTTTTAAATTAGATTCGAAACTACACGTGGATTTCCCTTTTGTTTACTTTACGAAATATTGGTTTCATAAACTAATTAATAAAACTAATTAATTTATTAATTTTTGTTTGTAAAAACTCAACACTAAATATAGGACTATTTGTTATTTTTATTTATATAGACAAATACTACATAGTTGCTACACTGAACATGCTAATGTTTCGGACAAATTGGTTTTACAATGTTTTGAACCAGATGCGTTCGGAGACAAACTTTTTACGTCGCCTTTTTACGTTGCAAACGAATTTGTCCAAAACATTAGCATGTTCAGTGTAGCAACTATGTGACATTTGTCTATATAAATAAAAATATTATATTTTGCTCTTTTTTATTGAGCACACTTTATTGTACAAGATCCTTTTTTTTTCTTTTTTTTTGCTGTTCGCTTTTTCGGATTATCAAACATCTGTTCGTTTTCCCTGTTAATACGATCCGGATTAAATATTGATATAGCCTTTTTTCTTGTCCTTCTACTACAATTTCCTAATTGAGCTTAACAAATGGTATTTAACGAACATGAAAAAAAACTTCATATGCATTATTCCTTAAAAGATATATGGGCGTATAATTTATATAATTCTAAAATTAAATTAACTCTGAAAATAGTATTATCGTCTTCACATCTTCAGAGATTGTTCCACATGATACAAGTTATCCAAGCCATTCTATCTCCAGGTGCACGTCTAAGTCTTTCAATTCATTGATCTGGATTTTCATTCACCATAGATGTTGAAGTGTACTTTTTATGAGAGATCCTTCCCGATAAATTTAAGCACTGTTGTTGTAGTCTTTCCCGATTTCTTTTTGACTGATCAAATGCTTAGTCCCTGCGATATCAAGTTTGTATTTGGTGGCGTCTTTTTCCAATTTTGTTTTTCCAGTCACTCAATATTCCGCGTGCATTCAACACTCCAAAGTTTAAACTTGTCGATATGAAACAGATGCAATAGTTTTCACACGTATTCGCGAATATTCAATGCAATTTTCGCTACCGTCAATTAAAGGCCTTCGCGGTAAGAAAACCACTTCGTCGGAGCCACGCAAACGATCAGAACAATTTTGGAACTTATAAACTTTTTGTAAAGATTAACACGGAAAACATGGCGTTTATATAATAGTGCTCTATACCAAGTAGAATGGTATTATTTTATAGGGTAAACTGATCTACCAATTTCAGGAATAATAGACTAACATAGAGACTATCCATATAATCTAATATATAAAAGGCTATATATCTGTCTGTCTCCATATTTTCAAACTCTATCTCCTCCGAAACAAAAAGTCTCAGAGCAATGCTAATGATTGGATTTTTTTACGAACCATTTTTTAATGGATTTTTTTACGAACCATTCTTTTATGGATTTTTTTACGAACCATTTTTTTATGGATTTTAAGCCGGATTTTAAGAAGTCAATCATGGGTTAAAGTTGAAAAACTGTTTGTACATTGATCTTTATTTTTAATTTTTAAGTTTTAATCACTTCATACGTGTGTCACGTTGGTACACTGGTAACATCGCCAGCTTTGAATATTTCGGTTTCTAACTGATAGCACTCAAATACTTTCATCATACTATGCTTCATATTTAAGCGTATCTTACAACCGGGCAACGCTGAGCGGCCGGCTAGTTTATTATAATGTTTGAATGCACAAACTACAAAGTGATTGATTCGCGTGTTTATTGTTGTTTATTGCGCATTGCATTATGAAATAAATTGCATGTATTGTTGTGCCTTTAGACTTTTAAATGTGCAGAGGCGCGTGAACATATTGAACGTGTAATTTGAAAGACTAATTCAATAATAAAGACTATCGTTATTTGCTTTAAATTAATTATTAAAATAAACATTCACTCATCTATGTTAATGTAAAGAACATGCGATGACTTACTACACATTCGTGGCGTTACAAACCGGTCAAGCGTAGCTGATGAAACTTACTAAATAATAAACCCTGTGTAATGGGTGGCAGTCGTAGTAGTTTTAATGAAAGAATAGAAATTCCGATAACTCTCTCTTAATAAGATATATTACAACTGAGCGCACCTAATTATAATGTATAATAAACTAATATGTGTGTATGTGTGTATGTATGTATGTGTGTATGTATGTGTGTATGTATGTGTGTATGTATGTATGTGTGTCTGTGTGTATGTATGTATGTGTGTATGTATGTATGTATGTGTGTATGTATGTGTGTATGCATGTATGTATATGTGTATGTATGTATGCATGTGTGTATGTATGTGTGTATGTATGTATATGTGTATGTATGTATGTGTGTATGTATGTGTGTATGTATGTGTGTATGTATGTATGTGTGTATGTATGTGTGTGTGTATGTGTGTATGTATGTATGTATGTGTGTATGTATGTATGTATGTGTGCATGTATGTGTTCATGTATGTGTGTATGTATGTATGTGTGCATGTATGTATGTGTGCATGTATGTATGTGTGTATGTATGTATGTATGTATGCATGTGTGTATGTATGTATGTATGTACGACATAACCACGTTGATACACCGATTTTCGTCAGATCACCGAAGTTAAGCAACGTTGAACTTGGCTAGCACCAAATGGGTGACTATTTGGGAATTCTAGGCGCTGTATGGTCTCACTGCTAATCTTGGCATTGTTTACAGTCGCCCTGAACCTCCATTTGCCGCTAGTATTTAATAATGCTAACTCTGTGGAGGTGTGATTCGCGATTGCGCAACTCTTGCCATAAACTTTCACGCACAGGCACCCTTAAAATGGGTATCCATAGTCAGTCACAACTGAAGGAAACCACCATGTATGTATGTATGTATGTATGTATGTATGCATGCATGTATGTATGAACCCTTTTGCGGGCTCAACGGTCAACTAGCACTGTGTGTATTTGTGTGTATGTATGTGTGTGTTGGGTGGAGAGTAAGCTGTGGTGAAGGCAACCTTTCTAGGAGAAGCAAATCTCTGATTTAAAAAAACTATAAAGCGGGAGACCAGTATCCGCGTTAAGCTGGTCTGCAGTTTAACTTGTTGCTGGCTATCTTGCTCTTGCTTGTTGCTGGATATCAACATTTTGAACCGAGAGAGAGACTTAGCTGTCGTACAAAGCTAAGACTCTGTAACATCAACTGTGTATAGATACTCCCTCAGGCATTTATCTATAAAAATGGTCCGGTGGCAATGGAAAAGTTGTGACCAGTGGAAGCTTGAAATGCTGGAAGCATGTAATAATTGATCTCAATGACCATCTTTAGTGTCATACCTGCTTGAGCGGGTGAATTCACCGGTAGGACTAAAAAAAAAAAAAGTCATTTTTGGGCTCATGGACTTTAAGTGACTGAGGGAGTGGAACTCATCTGACAAGACGTTACAATCATTATGTATGTATGTATGTATGTATGTATGTATTATTATTATTATTATTATTATTATTATTATTTACTCACTAGGTGTCTTCACACAGGCGATCATCAATGATAACTCATTGAGAAAAACTGGTACTATTCTCTGGAGTCTGAGTGGCAACAAGTCTCCCCAGATTTCCAGTACTCTCCACCTCTTTTGATACCATCTGCAGATGAATGTACATTATCGCAACAGCCGCTTAGCATTGCTTTCTCATTGGCAGGGACCATTGGTTTTCACTGGAATTTGAGTGGCAATAAGCCATGCCACTGTCCCAGTCTTTTTTGTACTCATCCAGCGGAGATCGAGCTCGTGTTTTTGATCATCGGTCTTTATTATTATTATTACTCACTAGTAACATGGAAAAAAAAAACACTGTGTGACTAGATTAGTCACACAGGCCATCATCAAATATTTCTCTTTCAGAACAACTTGTGGTGTTCTCTAGATTATTATTATTATTATTATTATTATTATTATTATTATTATTATTATTAATAATAATAATAATAATAATAATAATAATAATAATAATAATAATTACGAATTCTCACACTGACTATTACTAGTAATGGCTCACTGACAATCATCTGTAATCTTACAACAATTCTCACCAGATTTGTAGTACTTTCTTCCTCTTTCGATAACCATTGCAAGTGACTTTGCGTTATGGCAACAGCCACTTATCATTGATTTCTCGCCGGTAACGGCCATTAGTATTCTTTGTGGTTTGGGTGGCTAAATCCTCCTGAATGTACGCACTCTTAAAGTGGAGATTTTTTTTCTTTTTATTACTATTATTCCATTAACTTCACAGTGTTGTGATGTTTTGCACCATTTTTTTTCCTCTCTAGAGCGGGATCTCACACAAAAACTATTGAGGACTGTCATAGTCAATTAGGTGGAAATCACCTTGCGTAGAATGTTTGCTGAGCTAAACAGAACTGAATTTTTCCTGAGTATGACATGAAGATCATTCTTACCAACTCAATCAACTTTTCTGCTATGATGCTGTCCTTGTACTTCTGCTTTACTTCCAATGAATCTTTATTTAGCTCTTCCTCTTTTGCTATTGCTGCGACTAACACTTCAAGACTGTTAGGCAATTAGTGGTGAACACTTCTAAGCTCTCCCCCGACATATTCTTCAATCGCAATCAACCCTCTTCCTCCTTTCTGTTTTGTGATATACAACCTGAGCATATTAGAATTTGGGTGAAGTGCTCCAAACTTGACTAACACTTTCCGCGTGTCTTCATTCAGCTTTTTCATCCTACAAAAGCTGCAATGTATCGGATTACCACAATCGCCCATGAATTGATGGCTGAAAACCGGTTTCTACTATTCAGTCTAAATTTCTGGAGCAATTTGAGTCTCTTCATATCCACCTCTTTTGTCTTCTCTTTTATTAAATTGCAAAGCATTGTATCAAGCTCAAGTGCCCCCAGGTACTTGTAGCCTTTTGCATCAGGATTTCCTAATTCTTACAATTTAGCAAAATAGTGTCTTTTATGGCCTCTCTCTTTCCTCTTCTAAGATTAACTACTGCACATTTAAAAATTACAAAGTCCATATTTATGTCTTCACTTCACTGCTGTAAAGTTTAAACCAGATGTCAATTTCCTTTTACTGTTTTTCCAAAAAATTTCAGATCGTCCATAAATAACATGTGGCTGATCTTCAGTTCATTCTTCTCCAGTTTGTATCCCATCTTTATCTCTCTTGATGCATGTTAATGGTATGAGTGTTATTATGAATAACATTGACGAAAAGGAATCTCCTTGGAAAATACCACGTCTGATGTTGACTGTATCTAATAGTTTCCCATCTGAAAAAAAAAGTTGATTTTCTAACTGATCATACTTTTCCCTATGGACTCGATTATATTTTCAGCCACCCTTACCATTTTAAACATCCTGAGTATCTACGAATGCGGCACCATATCATGAGCTTTCTTGTAATCTATCTAAGCTACATCTAAGACGATGTAGAAAATGACGAGAAATATAGCTGGCAAGAATAGCAGCATGTCAATAAAGCATCTCATCGAAACGATGAAAAGATCACATAGATATATCTAACGCATTAGCACACCGGTCTTCTCAAAGTCATCACTTCGCGGGTCAAACTGACAAATTTAAAATAAATTAAAAACAATAATGAAAAGAAACAAACTACAGCAAAAAAAAAAACAACGTTCGGTTTCAAAAATATTGACACCTATAATAAGTGTCTTGCAAAAAAAAAAAATTAAATTAAAATAAAAATACAATGTAACAGTGGTTCCAAATAATATATCCTAAGATTTTTAACAGAATTATCCCTCAAATACCTTGTAGAAATATATTGTAGAAATATATTGTAGAAATATATTACGAAATGGATTAGCGGAGGAAATTCTAAATCTTTGAAGGCAAGCGACAGTAATACACATACTCAAACTCGGAAACGCCTTCGACAACCATTCAAACCATAGACTGATAATATTAACTAGTTGTCTCTGTAAATTAATGGAAATGATGATAAATGAGAGCTTAACGTTCTATTGTTACAGTCTGGGTTCAGAAAAAAGAGTTAAAGGCTTTTATTAGAAACTCATTCATTAAAAAGAACACTTAAACCATTGAACTTATATGAATTATGGGATATGTACTCTAAGCAACTGGGTGAGTAAAGTGGGTACATATTTCTCTTTTTTCTAAACCTTACTATATGAGGTTTTCCATCGAAACCTAAACATAACTCTTAAGAAGAAAAACCTTCAAATTTAAAACTGATGCTATAATAATTACTTATACCATTAATTGATGGGTATTTTAGTATTATATATATGTAAAAGTTGTATTATTTGTTTTAGTAGATATAGCTCCACTCGAACCCCTTTATTTATTAACGAGTGTTCAATGGAGGACAGAGCAGGTATATAGTCGGTTTATTATACAAACATTATTGGTTACATATGTGCATACATGTTTCAGTGGAATTTTAATTTAGAGAGACCGATCTTATCAGACCGAAAAATAGGGCTCTTTTTCAGTTTGGGTCTCTAAAAATTGAGATTACACTAAAACGTGTAATCAGAAGTGTAATCGATATTGTTTGTATAATAAATACTACACCGATGAAGACTGAAGGATCGATCGAAAATATGTACTTGTAAAAAAAGTTTTTAAATTTTTTTCATAATATTTTTTGTATTCCTGCACGTCACCAATAGAAAACGAATAAAGAAAAGTTATCAGCTTTTATACTTTTTATTTTTTTTATACATTTCCATACATATGTATATATATACATGTATGTATATGTATGCATATATATCTATAATTACTATTTCACATATATTATAATATTACAAACTGTTACATGATAAGGGCTGTCCCCTTTTCATGTAAGTATAAAAATAAAGAGATTTAGTTAAAATGAAAATGAAATAGCAATAGACGAAATTCGAACCTTGTAATTTAGGTTTAGAAATAGATTACGTGTGAGAATTAGAAAAAGGAATGTAAAGCAAACGATTGTTTAGAATACAGATAAAATATTTCAAGAAAAGAATGTGCACTGTCAATTTTGTTATGAAAATTTAATTGAAAGAATGCAGCCATAAGATAATGTTTTTAACATATTGGAAAAATAGGTTACTGAGTATAGGTTAAAATTCCTTTTGTAAAAAAAGGAAAAGTTTTGGACACGCATGTCCAGAACACGTGAAAGAAGGCACATGTTTTAACATGTGTATGACGTCATGGAAAATAGAAAGTTCTAGAGATAGTTAGTAAAACTTGAGAGTTAAGAGACAGAAGAAGAGGGAGTTTGAGAGGGACAGGCGACAGTCCAGTTTGGAATTCGAACGTCTAGAAGCGAGACGGTCACTTTGAAACTTAATATGTGAAGCTTTGAATTCTTGATGATGAAAACCACGGCCGGTCGTGAGAAGAAATAAAACCATCAGGTGTTTTTGTAAACGTTGTCTTTGTGTTGTGATTCCAGCAAAAGGTAAAGTGAATTGTTATTATATGTCTATATATCTGTGTTATAAAATGTCTTGACATACACATCTCATATCCACAATGTGAATCTACATCTCATATCTACACTAAGACTGTTGGAACACTATCTCCTCACTCAAAGAGCTTTTCCTTCTTCAACACTTCCAAGTAAAGAACAATTAAATATATATGAATCGTTATAAACGAACAATATCTCTGAGTCTACAACAACATCTCTCTCACAACATCCCTCTCTAGAACTCTTACAACACATCTCTCTTCTAAGACTGCGCTTATAATAAGACTCTCTCAATGAAACCCCTATATATAACAAAAATAATATATATTATGCATATATATATACATATATATATATATATATCAGTATTTACATCAATAGTAACTTAAACGGAAGTCATCATCATCATAATGCAGTCCGTCAATCTTGACGATGACCTCAGTGCTTTATCCCTCGGTGTTGGCGTAGTCTCACTCCAACACCACAGGACTTCCACCTTGACTCCAAACTTGCTTGCGCAGTTTAGGTGCAGTATCCGTTGCGCATCAGATATACACTCTGTGAACCGCCAATTCTCATGTCCAGTGGAGCGAACCTGCGACTGTGTGTAGTTCTCGTCTAGTCGCATAGTTGCTGAATTGGTCGTTTTATTGGAGCTCCGGAACATTACCAGAAGGTAACAAATGTCTGGGATTTAGATAGCGTAATCGACTGGAGTTATTTTCACACTGCTGATTACATTATAATTAAAAGTATACATTTGTGTGTAATTATTAAATATGCATTATTAAAATGATTATCTATATGTCTCTTTATCTATCTATCTCTCTCTCTCTCTCTCTCTCTCTATATATATATATATATATATATATATAAACTGTGTCAATCATTATATTGCAAATTAGTAAAATATCAACATTTCCCTAAATATACGTCACAAAAAAATGAAAATTTTACCATCAAAGAGTTGTTTTAAGTTTAGTTATTTCCCAAAATTTTATTCAAATTCATGCGATATTTACAAAGTTATGGCATTTTATTTATTATGAAAGAAATTTTACTGTCCATCGCTTTATTGCAGATCTATTACAATGCCAAAAAATCAGGCGAATAAAGGTCATCGAAAAGCAAAGGATAGTTGCTGTACTCGCAAAAGGATTGTAAATCAAAAATTTAGCTACAGAACTGGAATGGGATCCCAAAACCTTGGCTGCATTCTTGAATAACCCAAACACCAAATCCAGAAAAATAAGGGCATGGAGAAACATTTTAGATTCTGATATTCGGAAAATTCGCAGGGAAGTCAACCGAAACACAAACAGCATCAGTGCTTTTGTTTTTGCAAAAGCAGGAATCACTCCAAGATCCAGGAATGCCCGATACAATGTGTTAAATGAGATTGCAAGGAACATCAAACTTCCTTCAATGCCTTCATTGAGCAAACAACATAAGGAAAAACGAATGGCTTGGACACAGTATTAAATGAAAATGGATTTCCAACAGGTCCTATTTAGGGATGAAGCCATGCTACTATTAACGGTCCGGATAGATGGACTAAAGTTTGAAACCCGAACGGAACTCCGACCCGTTACAGAGTTCATCGCCAACAAGGAGGTGGAGGCATCATGTTTTGGCCGGGAATCATTGGAGATAAGTTGGTTAGACCATTCCGAGCGCCAGCGGGCGTAAAGCTTACCAGCAATGCATACACGGCTTTTTTGGATAATCATTTGTCGACATGACTAGATGACCTACCATTGTCACGTCACTTTCAGATAAGTTTATACATGGAAATCTACCATCCAATTCTGCTTGAGGCGACTGCATCCTTCCTTGAATCTATGGAATTCGTTGGGGAAACTCATGACCTGACCACCGTGTTCTCCAGACCTTAAACGCATTGAATATCTCTGGTCAATATTAAAGTGAAGAGGTTATGAGGGAGGAGAGCAATTTACTTCAAAGGATGCATTGTGAAGGAACATAGTTGATGTTCTTAGAGCCATAAATCCTTTTAAGATCAAAGAATTGACTTCCTCGGGGGATAAGAGGTTGTTTTAATTTATTTTTAAAAAATGGTGAATATGTCGCCAAATAATTAATTTATATGATACCTTTTTTGCCATGTTGTTTTTGGAGCAGAGAATCAGAAATTAGAAGTCAGTTTGTTGTTTTTACGGTAGTTCCGAGATTAAAAAAAAAACTACCGAAAAACAACAAACGGACTTCTACTTTACTTCGAAATATATTCATGAATTTCAATATAAATTTCAAACAAAATAAATGTCTGTTTATTTTGTAATAATGCGTTATTTTGCCTTCAAACGTATATAATACGCATTTTATTTTATTCAAACTCAACCTGCGCTTCTAAGTAACAAAAATCTTAACGTAATACGTTATATTGTCGCGTTGATTATTTATTTTAACGCAAATTACAAAAAAACATACTTTCAGGGTTATTTATGTTGGTAGTGTAGAAGAAAATGTATGAATATTTTTTAAGAAAGGTCAAATTCAGCGAAAGTAACGATTTGTGTTTATTTGTTTACGCTGTCATGGTTCAGGTTTATGTACGCATGCGCAACCGGAAGTCGTAAACCGGATGTGGGTTACAACACCCGTTACAAGGTCATTTGAGTTTTATAATCTTATATATATATATATATATATATGGAAGAGTTGGATGAAGTGGAAACATCTAGCATCGTAGCATCTTAATTTCGAAATATTAATAAAACTATAACGAATTCTCTTATGGTTGTGTTTAGATAATTTGTTTGGTTAAAATGTTTTTTGTTTGTTTGTTTTTCAGATATCACTAAAAAATAAAAATGTAATTGACATTAAACTTGCGGAGTTATTTTGTTTCCAACGAGATTTTGTTGTTGCTGCTTCTCACTATATGAACAAAACCGAATTTTATAGGAATGTTCTCATTAGAAAACCACTACTTCCAAACATGGAGGAGGGGCTGTAATTATCTTGAAAATCGACCGAATTATCAAAACAATTTAAACATTTTATTTCATCAACGTCATGCTATGGCTGCAAAAAAAGTCCCCGGATGCAAGCGCAACCTTTCCGATTCAAAAATGCGTCAGTTCGCACACTAGTAACATTTCAAAGATTTTGAATATTTCATCTGCTCGCCATTGTCCGCCATATATGAATATGTTTGAACACTTTTTGTACTTTGTGTTTTCATTTTTTTGCGGATTGTTATCCTCATCTTTATAGTTGTTGTTGTTTCGCCACGTTTCGACACCTCTGGCCTTCTCCAGGTGGTTAACTGCGACGGGATTAGAATGCCGAGTCTCGTAACTGCATCCCCAGTAATTACTGCCTTCCATAATTGTTGTCTCACCACGTTTTGGCCAACTAATTCTCTGGCTAGCTTCGGTGGGATTGAAACCACTATCTTCAGACAAGCTCACCTGGAACTGTGGGGACTCAACACTTCTATCCACTGTGAAATCTGGTGAAACAACAACTATGAAGATGAGGATAACCGTCCGCAAAAAATATATTGATACACAAATTTTGAAGCCTCATCTCAAAAGATTCCAAAAAATGAAAAAAGTAATATATAACACTTATTGTACGTTTACAAAACACACACACACACACACACACACACACACACACACACACACACACACACACATACACACACACACACACATGTAAGAAGTCGATATCATCAACCATGATCACTAAAAGAACTAGAGACTATTTCAGATGAAAATGGAAATAATTCAACCCGTTTTGTACTTAGAGGGTAACCACTTATCAAGGCCGCGGTGCAACTCAAGGCTAAGGGTTATGTGTTAAGTAGCTCATGAGACAAGATTAGTCACGGTTGAACTTTGGTAAGGATGGATTACCTAATTGGAATTTATTCACATTAAACTTAAAGTCTACCATGTTATAGTCAGCTGGAAAGCAGACAAATGGTATTGCATTCCACATAAGGACAGTTCTAGGAAAGAAACTCTTCTCGTGAAATTTTCGTTTAGGTTTGGGCACAGATTGGGGAGTGAAGAAAATTGTTAGTAGTTGTTTCAGCTCGGCGTGTATTTGTTGCAAACGTTTTATGGGGAAGAATCATAGATTGGAGCTCAGTCGAACACTTACCATAAAAGTATCGATAGATCATAGATAAACATGCAACGTCGCTTTTGTGAAAAAGAAGGAGTAAAAAGTCAAAACGGTAATTGCCTACTAAATTTCGAAGATGGTTTTGGGTTCTGTCAATGGTAGGAAAAGGTGCTTTTAGGAGTTTGACCTCAGATGACGCAACAATAATCCATCTTATGACGCATTTGACTTTTCCGCAGGTAGACGATTGCATCACGAGTGAGAGTTTCTAGAGCGATAGAACCATTGAAACATATTTCCAATGATTTTGACAACGGATCTATAATAATTATTCAATACATAATGTATTTAACGTCAGGGGCAAAGGTCAGAGGTAAAGGTCAGGGGTAAAGGTCAGTACCAGAAGTTTGTTGAAGTCGAGGCGAGAGTCATTTATCTCTCATATAGTAAAAACTGTTATTACTTCAGCTCGGTTCCAATTTTGAAAATTTAATTTCTTATAGCAACCTTCTCCAGGTCCTGGATATGACCTGAAACTATATCCGATGGTGAGGCCACAGCTTGCGGACTTTGGGGAGTGTGGAGGCACCCTTTAATTGCCATTGCTCCCAGGTCCACTCTTATCCGGAGTGGTAGTACCTGTTAGGGTCCCAACTATGGGTTAAATAGAAAATGACTTGGAAAAAAGATATATTCTATTAAAAAAAAAAATTTCTTCAAAATCACTGGATTTAGCATTTAATAACCTGAAAAGGGTTGATTATGCCGAAAAACAATAACAGCCAACCAACATATAGCAACCTGCACAAGTTACCTGATTATATTGCTGCAAACAACCAAGAATCAAACTCGTGAAAAAATGTACGAACAACTAAATCGTTGCATTTTGAGATAACGAGGGGCGTGCAATAAGTAAAGCCCCTAGCGCACTTCCAGTTGTCTGATCGAAATGAAATTTTGTATGTGCCATGATTTATATCTCTACGGGTTATGTGGCAAATTACAGCTCTGAACTAATTGTGATTTTTGTTTTACAGGTGTTTGAACTGAGTCAGGTGTTAAATGGAGCCTGTTGAATATCGAGCAGTGATTCGGTTTTTGTATTTGAAAGGACGCACACCACAGTAAACTTTGGATGAAATGAAAGAAACTTATGGTGATAATGCCCCATGGTCCTTGCCAAACTTTAAAAAAACACTCGTTTAGCTACAACGACTATATATGATTCCGCATTCTCTATCTGCGCCTAAATGTAAACGCAAATTCCATAAACAAAGCATCTTTCACAGAACTGCCCACCTTTGGAACACTGTTCCGTATGCATGCTTCCTGGTTGAATACAACATGGTAGCCTTCAAATTTAATGTAAACAAGTTCCTGTAAGGCTGTCCTCATAAATAATCAAATTCTATCCAATTTACACCATAAGTGATTACTATATAACCATCTTACATTCATGAACCCTCATCCTCGAGTGGCCTTTGGGCCTTGATAAATGGTGATTCTCAATAAAAAAAAACGAGTTCTGTTAGTTTTAAAACTCTGCTAGAACTTTGCCGAATGTTTGGAGGTTATTATCCTCACATTTTATGAATCTGAAGATTTTATTTTTGTCATTGGTTTTCCCGATAATTTTCTTGCCAGAATTTTTTCTAGAAAAACATTGGAGATTACGTGAAGATTACTAGCATCCTAAATGAAATTGATTTTTTATGGAACCAACTGGATTCGAACATGGGACACCCAGCTAAGCAGTTGATGTTGTTAACCACTAGACCACTGTCACTTGCCCGCGCACAAGATAAATCCGTCTAGTCACAAAAAACATTTTATGTCTCTGGATTTTTGGATAAAATTGTAATATATGTTCTTCACACCATGGACGCCGGAATATTTAATGTAATTATCGCCCTTGAAAAAATCAAAATATAGATAGACTGACAAACGGGCAAGTAAACAAATAAACAAACATTATATAATGAGTTTATGAGTGGATAGATACACCTTTAACCGTTTCTCACGAAATGCCGTAATTTGACTATTTTACTGAAAACAAAACAGACACGAGTTCTCTCGTGCACACACACACACACACACACACACATATTTATATATGTGTGTGTGTGTTTATGTGTGTGTGTAGCTTAATTGCCATATATAATTTTATAACTTACTACCTAGCTCTACCTATGTATTGAGCACTGTTGAGGAAAATACTAACAATTTACGCATAAAGTTTTATTTTCTTATATTAAGTTATGTGATTAAATGAAGAAGTCATATATATATATATATATATATATATATATATATATATATATATATACACACATATATATATATATATATATATGTATATATATATATATATACACTTCTGATCCAAAATTTAAGACCATTTAAAAATCTTAAAAAAAAAACTTTTTTAAGGAGAGACTTTAAACTTTTCCGACTTAAGGGTTACCAATACTACAATCTAAAAGGTTATGGAAACAAAAAGCTACATTCCAAAGATTTATTTTTAAATTTACATTTTTATTAAATTAGCCTTTTTACACATAATCAAAATTATGAGACCAGAAACAAAAACTCTATTAAATTGTATGAAAAATGTATGAAAAATGTATGAAAACATTCAACAATCAAACTTAATAATGAGTTCTACCTCCATTGCTTTTGATGATTTCAAAAATTCTTTGGGGCATGCTAGGAATAAGAGTTTCATGTAAGGTGCATGGATCCTGCTCCAGTTTCTGAAGATTGCTTCACGAAGTTAATTTTTTGTTGAATATTGTTTGCCATTTCGATAAATCTCTCTTGTGATCTATCCCCAAACATTTTCAATTCGGTTTAAGTCCGGTGGGCATGCAGGATGTCCCAAAAGATGGACTCCATTTTCTTGTAAACAGTTCAAGGTTCGTCTTGCAGTGTGGATTGCAGCATTATCCTGTGGGAATAACCATCCATCACACAGAAACGATGACCCTCCATCATCAAAGATGCTTTTTGTAGCATGCTAACATAATCAACTGCTGTCTGACGACCCTGCACCACTTGGAGCTCCATCGTCCCTCTGTAAGAAAAGGCACCCCATACCATTACGGACCCTCAACCACTATAACGCCTGGAAAAAATTTCAAGGGGCATGTTTTTATCATGCCAATATCGCTAGAAGCCATCAGGACCATTTAAATTGAACTTTTTCTCATCAGAAAACAGGACTTTCTTCCACTTCACAACGTCCCAGGTTTGGTATTCACGACCAAATCTTAAACGGTCCACTTTGTGACGTGGAAGCAATCGAGGAATTTGTTTACGCTTTTTATTTACCATGTCTTTTTTGTTGTAAGTGTTGTTTTATGGTTATTGGACTGCTATCAGCATCTGTAACCACGTTAATTTGACTAGAAGAAAGTCCTCTGTCATTCATAACAACTCG
>NC_136499.1:21584187-21604187 GCF_053919585.1 Euprymna scolopes | reverse complement strand
AGGTTAGTTGGGTGTGTTTACGTTGAGGGGGTACGAGTACCTCCCGTTCGTCAAAGCACATTCCATTAAAATACTTATAAAACCAACACAGGGATGCAATACTTTGGCGATGTGACAGTGGTTGGAGTTTGATTGATAGTGCGGGACCTATGTTTTGGACCCTCTCTGAAAGGGAGAGACTAGTGGCAGATGCACCAGCCTAGATATGGCAACAATACTTCATTCATGGGAGAATAGTTGCTTTGTAGAGATACTCTCAAAAGTGAGTAATTTTCTAGGACGGTAAAGAGATAATAAATTTTAAATAGATCGTTAATAATAAATTTTGTTTCGTTATTAAATAACAAAAAAGAGTATAAAAAGAAACGTTAAGTAACTAGAAAGAAGATCAAACTAATGAATGAATTATTCATAATAACTATTGTGTTCTATCATGAAATTACTAAGTGACTGTTTTATTCCCTTGGAACAAACCAAACCAATCAATACATTGTTTACAACAGACATTCGGCTTCCATATTGCAAAGTAGTTTATTGCCTTAAAACACCTAATCGAGCCAACCAATGATTTTTTTTCTGATAGCTATTGCAGTTTTGTAGTAAGGAACCCCAAGGATTTCGAAGGAACAGATTGCAAAGCTTTAATAACCAATTGGTAAAGATTTAGTTCATCATTGTCCCTGGAGATGAGAGAAAACAAAAACACAAAAACGAAGACAAAAGAATAAAGGAATAAAAAGAAATAAAAAGGAAGAATCAAGTGAAAATGTCCGGGCAACGTCGGGTAGGCACAGCGAGTAAATGAACATTTTTTTTTATCTTTTTATTCCTTTGCCTTCTTCGTTTTTGTGTTTTTGTTTTTGTCTTTTTTTTATCGGATGACATTGTTACGGTATCGTTTGGTCATGAAATTGTTAATTGAACAAAATTGGCCTAAAATTATAACTAATTTTTGTTTAGTTAATATTATTAATAATCTGTATTTATCAAAAAAAAAAAAAAAAAAAAAAACGGGGCGTTTAAGTACGCCCCGTTTTTTTAATAATAATAATAATAATAATAATAATAATAATAATAATAATAATAATAATAATAATAATAATAATAATTATTATTATTATTATTATTATTATTATTATTATTAATCTTATTATTATTATTATTATTATTATTATTATTATTATTATTATTATTACCTTTCAATTTAATACCAATGTGAAAGCATGGTCAAATGACTTTAAAACTGAAAAACTGGGAAATCCATTCGTTTTCCTAATGATCGTAAACTAATTCAATCCATTTTTTTTCTATTTTAAACTACTAAACTTTTAAAATGTCTCATTTGTTTATAAATAAGCTGAGATGCATTCGGGTGGATTCAATTCAGTAATCGATTATGCATTTCCCGCTTGTTTTAACGCTATTACATTTATTTGAAATACATAAACTATCAATAATAAATTAAAAAAATAATTTTCTAAGTCACATAGAGGTGAAGAAACACAAACACACACGCAGAAAAATATGATTTGAGATCATTGGAAAACGTCGCCAATTCCTCTCAAATTGTTTTAAGAAATCATGGACACCCACAATTACATTCAATGATTTTCAGTGACTGTATTTTAGCGGAGAGGGTAACAAAGTCAAATTTCTACAAAATATAAAGATTTGTTAGGATATTTGAAATGATATTCATGTTTCTATCCAATCATTCATTTCTTCGTAACAAAAAAATATAAAACTAATCATAGCACTTTCCCTCTAGCACTTTCGATCTGCATATATGCTTATACTAGCAGGCCGTTGGTAAAATACGTAAACTACGCTTAAATATGATATTTTGATTAATGCAGATTTCGTATTTGTTATTATATTATATTGGACCCAATATATAGTATTGATTTAAAAAGTTAAAAAAAAAAAAATTACTCTGACGCCACCATCGAGAATCGAAACCAAAACGTTTGGCATACGATTTACTTTTTTTTACGTTAATGCCTGAGCTATGAAGACATGTTCGCTTCTAGACTAAACATTAATAGATGAACTAATAAATATTACGTTACGCATGCATATTCGTAATGCTGTCTTTCGACTTTTACCTGGCAAATTCCATTTTTCACACTTTTCCCCGGCTAAAACCCAAATATAAAGTTTCGCATGGGTTCGAATACCCTATATATAGAATTCCATGTCTGTAGACCAAACACCGACAAAGGAGTTTGGTAGGCAATTTTTTAAAGCAAATATATATACGCATACATAAATATATATAGAAAGAGGTTTGTGTTTACTATAACCTTTTTATGCAAATATTACGCAAGTATAAATTATGTAGAATATCTGCATGAATAGTTAAATAAAAATGATCATCCCATAAGAAAACTGAAAAAAATAATAATAAACTAATAGGGAATTAATTCGTATGAATGTTTAAAAATATGCAAATTAACTAGATCTTTTGCAAATGAATTATATTCAAGGACCCATATATAACACGGTTGTATTTTTCTTTTTTAATATGAATATCAATACCCTAAAAACACAAATTTGTAGAATTATAGATTGACTTATCTTTTAAAAAGATAGACTTCACCACACTCTTTTTAATCTACACTCGTCAACAGATAACTAAACTAAATGAAATTAAACCAATAAATAAAATCAAAATAAAATTAATATCATATAAAAAGGCATCAGAAAAAAAAAGCCTCTTTAAAAAAAAAAAAATTGCTCCTGATGACGATCAATGATTGAAAGCGCTAGAGGAAAATCGGTGACAAAATTCACTCGGCAATCTAATACACAACTTACAAAATGAAATGAGAAACAATGGTCGGCAGATCAAGAAAATCAACAGAAAAATAAAGAAGAAAGAAAACTCTGCCGTATTTAATCAAATGTACGTTGACACACACACACACACACACTCACACATATATATATTAACTCAGATTGATATTCTATACTATTTAAAAATATATGTGAAATAGCGAAAAGTAATTGAGTTAAAAAAAGAAGCTGAATGCATCCCATATAAAAGGCAACGAGAGCTATTTACATGGTATCATTGACACGAAATTTGAAGTACTCTTTCAAGATGAAGTCATTGGTTCAAAAATGTATGATATGAAAATAATTTTATATTAGCTATGGAATTCATGTATGAGCGTGACACTTGTGACGTAAAGAAAATATTTTTTTTTTGACATAACAGACACATTTCTATGAAAGTATATTAAAATGAAAAATCACGGACGGATCACTCAAACATGAAAAAAACATCCTTATTCGTGTAAAGTTACCTATTTTTCCGAATAATCACTCAAAAATCGAAAATTAAACATGATTTTCCTACGAATTGAACGCCGACGAAAGTCATTTAGCAGCAAAAACGCACATGGACCTACCGATGAGAAATATAAGAATGAAAAACACATATTGGAATCCTTCAACCAAGTTATAGAAACTTAAAATCTAAAAAATAATAATTAATAAAACCTGAAGCAAAAAAATAAAACCTAAATAAATGAAATAAAATAAAACTAATATTGAAACAGATTAGTAAATGTGTCAACAAATTCACCATTCTCACATAACTATTTTGTATCTAGAAATGTAAACAAAAAATAAAAAAAGAAGGAAGGAATGAAAAGCGACGGATAGAGAGTAGCAGCAGTAGTAGTAGTAGTAGTAGTCTTGGCTTTACTACAATTGTTCTTATGTTTGTCAAGGGGTTAAAGTGTTTTAGTTGTAAGAAAATAGCGGCAGTATAGTTGTAATAAAGTATAGTTGCAAGACACCCCCACTCTTACCATGTTAAATAATAATTTCGAAATAATAACGTTTATATTTCAGTGCGAAGGTCAAAATATGCAAATGAAGTGATTTGTGCTTATTTGTTTACGGTGTTATGGGTTAATGTTTATGCGCGTATGCGCAACCAGATGTCGTAAACCGGAAAGTGGGTTACATCCCTCGTTACAAGGTCATTTGAGTTTTATAATTATACAGATAAATAATTTCATTTTTCTTTTCAACATGTTGAAATTAAAGTCGTGTTCTTAAAGTTGTGGAAGTTAAATAATTCTAGAATTTTATTTTTATTTAAAGAGAATATGGATGGGGATGTGAAAAATGGCCACACCTTTAAAAAGTCTTTTAGTTGCTGTTTGCAAGAAACTATAGTCAGACACATCTTCTATCTAAAGACATGGTCCACGGGGAAAATTCAGTGGTCCAAAATATATATTTTATTTATCAAGTAAACTGCTGAAGATCCAAAAATTCCTTGAACTTAAGACCAGGATCAGAGTGTAGTATCTGTTCTGATGCTACACTTCACCTTTTTTGTCCTTGGTCAGTGAAGGAAAAATCCTTCACAGCTGAGATAATTTTTATGTTTCTTCCTATCCAGAGTGCCCCTTTTGGGTGAACTTGATATTCTCCACATTAAAAACCGACCTTGTGTCTAACTTTGCTCTATTGGGGAGGCAAGTAATTGGGAACCTTATATATTAGAGCAATCGCATATTAATTTGTATGTTAAAATTAGAACTTAAAACTTAAAATTAGAACATAACGGAAAAATATAATGTTAATTTATATATAAGTAATAATCGATGTTTTTTTTTTTTTGTCCAAATAAAATCTTGTTTTATTGTGCCGAGAAAATTCACAACGTTATTACTCACATAAATGCAATCAATAATTATGTTTCTTAATATTATATGTAAAATGTGAAATTGAAAATCATCTGCAGATGAATGTGACTATCAACTCGCAGAAAGTCTGCATTGCCTCAAGATTAAAAGGAAGTGTATAGTTTGTGAATATGGACAGTAGAGATTTTGGAGGGAGGTATGGCGAAGAAAGGAAGTAGGGGTGGAAGGGGGAAGGAAGAGGGGGAGTATATATATATATATTAAAACTCAGATCAGCTTGACAATAAACGTTTGCGTTTAAAACGTCCATCCGGTTTCTGACTTCCGGTTTAAAAAATTCGTCTGCTTACCTATTTCATGGCTGGCCCCTCTTAAGTCCGATATTACAAGTCACTGCTGCTATTCAAAGCATATACAAGATCAACAATATTTTTTGTTTTAATTTATTGTAACGCGTTTTCCTTACAAATAAATGTAATTTAACCACATTGAGTTAAAAAAAAACGATTTAAATATAAATATACAATATATAACTATAATCATATTTATAACTATATTTACTGCTTTTAGTAGCGCTCCTGTGGATTCTGACGATTTATATTTTTTAGGCTTTACTTAAAAAATATTTTCTCTTCAAGGACGGGGGAGGTAGAAACTTGGTTTTAGTAGTGCTTTTAGTAGGGTCTACTTAACTTTAATTAGTGCTTGCAGTAGTTCTCTGGGTTTTAAATGTTCACTAATCACTTAAAAATGTTTTCTCAAGACAATAAAAGACAATATAATCTCAAAATCACTTTTTATTTGGAACATTTTTCATCTTACCATTTAAGAGCCAACTGGTAGACGAGTACTATTTAAAAAAAATAACGTGGATCGTTAAATGCGAAAACACCTTTTAAAAAGTAAATAAATAAAAAAAATAATAACGGGAGAGTAGACCGAACTTTTTCTCAAAGAGAAATATTGCAAATAAATGAATAAATAAATAAATAATAATAATAATAATAATAATAATAATAATAATAATAATAATAAAAATAATAATAATAATAATTGCTGTTCCAGCTGACCAGAGGGTGAATATCAAAAAAAAAAAAAAAAAAAAGGAGAAACGGAGCAAATAAACTTTGAAAAAAGAATGGGAGAAATTGGAATCAAAGGAATGACTGAAAAAATACAACGAACAACAATCATGAAAACAGCTGAAATATTAAGAAAACCCTTGAATGTGGAAACTAACACACTACATGAAACCAAGTACACTGAAACCGCATATCTATAAGTTCTCTAACCGAACCTACCCCTATTGCCACTTCACTCCCCCCCCAAAAAAAGAGCGAGTCCAAATAACCAAGTAGAGACAAGGAGAAAGTAAAGACCGATGAACTGACCAGACCTCAGCCGAATAAGTGCGAAGAGAACTGGGACCTTGGAGAGGCTTATTGCTACTCAAATTCCAGCAAAGATCAATAGCTGCTGCCAACGAGAAATCAATGGCAAGTAGCTGTTGCGATAATGCAAATTTATTTGCAAATTTTATCAAAAGAGGTGGAGAGTACTGGAAACCTGGGTAGACGTTGTCACTCAGCTTCCAGGAAACACCAAAGGTTGTTTTCATGGAAATATCTCTGAAGACCAGTGTGAAAGCTCCTTGTGAGCCAATAATAATAATAATAATAATAATAATAGTAATAATAGTAATAATAATAATAGCAGGTAGGGGCTGAAGGAGTCAACGGCAAAAATTGGGCTGTAAATCAGTTCTGAAAATCGGGAATCGATTTACTAGAACGCTGTATGTGAAACTGAACCCCTTTCCAAATCTTTAAATATTGGGTTTTTCATTTTTTTTTTTTTTTATAATTTGTAGTTTAGTGTTCAATAATCCGCAGAAATAATTGCAAAAAGACAAAACCGAAAAAAACTCTCCGGGGGTACTGATTGTTCAGGTGCACCTACATATTTTAAAAAATATTTTCTTTACACAAGTTGTGCGCGATTAAAACTAGATCTTGTTTTTTTTTTGTCTTAAATTATTTATTTGTATTTTTCATTGCAAGTTGGAATTGTTAAAAAAATATTTTTCTAATTGTAAAAAAAATACCTGATCAATTTTCACATTAAAAAAATATTTGTGTTTTTTTTTACGTAGCATACCTCCTAAAAAGAAATCAAAATATACTATTTTGGCTAATACGTTTCAACGGCCTTTAAAAATAATATAAAAGAAGGAATTTTTAAAATTATTAAAATTTAACATTTTAGCGTAAGGGGATCACTTTTCCTATATAAATTTAACGTAAAATGAGACCCCACTTCTTGGCGACGTAGGGAGCATTTTTTTGAAGTTTGGTGGCGGAGGTGGGGGCAGAAATAGGGAAATGGGTGTGGTGGTGTCATGTTCCAAACATTTTTAAAATACGTAGAAACACTTTAAAGCATGTGTGTGTGTGAAGACTTTTCATTTTTGTAAAGATTTGCTTTGAAAAAGTCTTACCGTAAAATAATACTTAATCTGCTAATTATTTTCTAATAGTTTTAACGTTGTAAACACACACACACACACACACACACACACACAAAACAAAAATCTATGGTGAACTATAACAATGCACACTCCCTTCTTGTATTTTTCCTTTTCGTTTTTTTTTTTTCAATTTTTTTTTCAACGGATTACACCCCTCTTTTCATTTAATCTAATGGCAATGATGTTAAGACCCTTATTATCCAATGTATTCCGTATTGTTTTCACTGTTCGCTATGTTTGTTTTGGTGCAATGTTTTGCAGGTACGCGAAATTGCGTACTATTTTCTCAAGATGCCACGTTTGTTTTCGCGTGCGCGTGCATTCAATTTTTGCGCGTTTACACATCACTTCTGATATTCACTCGCACTTTTATACATTAATTTTGTATACTCATTATTCATTAAGTAACTATAAAATATACTGACCCAGCGGGTCACGGGTAGTCTAGTATATATATATATATATATATATATATATATATATATATATATATATATATATTACACTGTAGATTAAACGATTTTGTTGATTTTGTTTTTTAGCGTAAGGTACTATTTCGAACTTCACTAACCCTAACATTTTCTGTATTCATATTGTAATAGTGACTCTGTCGTACAGCTGTACCTCGAAACAGGCCCGAATACTGTCGGACTTTCATTACGGGTGTTTCTATGATCAAGTCCCGTGTATATTACTATTCGGTTATTTTAGGCGGTGTTCGTGTAAAACCACGGCCACCGAGAGCAAGAAGAAGGCCTGTTAACTGAAAAATACCTGCAGGCAATGTAGGTAAGATTTGTCAGACTGTCAGTACTATATGAGGGCCATTTGAAAAAGAGCAATAAAACATAAAAAAGGAACACAGTTCGATTAATACAGAAACTGAACTTTATTCAATATAAAATATAAATATTATCTATGTAAAATTAAGTAATTTTAAAGCAATATACAATTTAATACTGATAAAACTGAATTGTGAATTTAAGAAATAACAATTAAAAAAACATGAAACACAAATATATTTTTGGCCTTCGGAACAAGATCACAGTGTAGTATCTGTTTGATGCTATACTTCACTTTTTCTGTCTTCGGTTGGTGGAGGAGAAATCTTTCATTGCTGAGATTATTTTTGTTCCTATCCAGAGTGCCCCATTGGGAAGCTAGATTTTCCCCACATGATTATATGTTGAAATATTTAAATAACTATTACTTTTAATACATAAATTATATTTAAAGTTTTGGTTTTCTGTTCTTCTATATCCATATATAACAAATAAATGTTATCAAAAGCAAGATAAGTTACTTTTCTACCTAACTGGATATGTTTTTAGTGTTTTTATTTAATGTAACATGCTTATTTTGTATAGTTTTTAGAATCTGTGTAGAGTAAAACAAACGCCCCAAAACGATACCATAAAAATTTAAGGGTTTGTATTACAAAATAATATTAGAAACTCACTCAATATATGTAAGCCTATGTCACAGTAACATATATTGAGTGAGTTTTAACAATATTTTGTATAGTTTTTTAGTTTGAACTTATTTTCCCAAACTTATCATATTCAACACCGAGCACACCGCCATTTGTCTTTTTCGAATATATCGATAAACACTATGATTTTCGAACCGAGTAAAAATTTTACATTAAATAAAAACATTAAAACTTATCCAGTTAGATAGAAAAGTAATTTATCTTGCCTTTCATAACATTTATTTGTTATATATTTATTTTTTGACAACGTTTTCGAATCTATGTGTATAGTAACTACCACTTTTCATTAAATTGTTAGGTGAAAGTGCAGAATAGTTAGAAAGCCCCCCCCCATCCCCAGTTAAAAATATCTTTCTAAATAATATTTCAGCACGGTACAAACAACATCTATTAAGGAGATAAAACAAGAAAATATTTATTTTTATTTAATGTACTCTTTATTTTTAGTTCATATCAAAACTAACTAAAACTCAAGTCAATGAGTTTTGGGTTTGTGTTACTATACACATAGAGTTGAAAAAGTTGTCAAAAATAAAATATATACCAAATAAATGTTATCAATGGCAAGATAAGTTACTCTTCTACCTATCTGGAACAGTTTTAGTAGTTTTACTCACTTTAAAACGTGTAATTGCTTCGAAAACCATACAATGTTTATCGATATATTTTGAAAAGAAAAATGTCTGCATGCTCGCTATTTAACTCGGTAGATTTGGGAAAATGAATTAAAACAAACGAATTATACAAAGTACTGTAAGAAACCCACCGAATATATGTCTGCCTATGTCACGGTAACATATATTGAGCGAGTTTCTAACAGTATTTTGTATAATTTTTTTGTTTAAACTCGTTTTCCCAAACTTACCATGTGCAGCAGCAAGTATGCCGCCATTTGTATTTTTCAAATACATCGGTAAGCACTGTATGTTTTTCGAGCCGGGTAAACACTTTACATTAAATAAAAACACTAAAAATATATCAAGTTTGGTAGGAAAGTAACGTATCTTACCTTTGATAGCATTTATTACATTGTTACATATTTGCTTTTTGACAACTTTTTCAAATCTATGTGTATAGTAAAACAACCCCTGAATTTTTAATTAATTTATGTTGTTCGTATATCTCGGGAGAGAATTAAAACATCCTATTTCATTTCCCATTTCAGTCATGTAAATTATTTATTATTATTTGAAGTTTTAAAAATATTTCAAATAAATAAATTACGCCCGGTGCTAAAATATCGTAAAAAGAAAAAAAAAACTGTCATAAAAAATGCTAACTTTAAAATATTTGGAAATACTCAGTGAAAAGTTTTATTTATTATTAAAAGAACGGACTGAAAAAAATATATAAAAATCGTTTGTTTTGCAGTAAAAAAATAAATAAAATGAAATATTCGTCTTTATCCGATAAAAATAAAAGTTCTAAAACGAGTTCACTTACTATATTTTGTTAGATTAAAATGATCCCAATGTGCAATTATAATAATAATTATCCAAATGGAGAATTGTTCTTTCTCTTTAGAAGAACATATATGGGCATTCAATAACACAGCCATATTTTTTATGCCTGTTAGCCTTGACCACGTGGTTAAACACCGGAAACTTTCTATACCTACAAGTTGATCAGGAAGTGACGTTACGCTGTCATATTCCATGGTTTACTCTCGGTGGTGGTGATAAAACCCGGGTATCCTTGAAAAAAGATCAACATGTACTTCAAAATGGTTGCAGTATATCTATATATACATTAGTAAGAAACATTTGATACTCTGTAAAAAGGGTGTCTTCCTCATCAAAAGTTAAGAGTGAAACAGGGCTTACGCAGTTTTCAATGTTATTTCTTATTAATAGAAATAGCTTAGCACCAATGGCATGAAAAAAAAAATCAAAATTAATCAGAAAAAATACTAGAATTGCTTTTATTATTTCACAGTAATATATATGCTGTTAACTTACACTACGTAAGTCAAACGACCACCTAATTAATATATATATATATATATATATATATACATTCAAACGTAATTATAGCTTTAGAATTAGCTAATACTAAGAATTATAATTGAAATAGTAATAAACAGTTAAGTGAACTCAGTTATGTATGGTTTCAAATTCAAATTAATAAATAATTTAATATAACCGTAAATGGTAAACTGTGTTTATTTAGTTTAATTTCGTATTTGCAAACATGTGTAATAGTTTATAATTATAGACGTTATTTTCATAAGTATGCAGACATTAATTAGAATTAATAAATTTACTAATCATTAAATAGAACATTTTGGCATAATATTCCTAAATGAATAGAACACGTTAGTACGAATAGTTGGGTTTAGTGACTTCATTTCTGAAATTCAAAATGGCGTAATGGAAACATATTATAAGGTATTTCCAGCTTCTCTTCCAATTTTCGGATTTTAATCATGTCAAAACGCACTTTATTTCCTTTTGACGGATTGATTGTTGCTATTTCTTCTGATGAGTTAAGGGAAAAATAGATTCACTGATTGATATAATAATTAATTGATTGATTTTGCGCTACGGAACAGATACTGTCAAGAGTTGTAAATGTCAACTGGATTAAAGGAATAAATTGTAAGATGGTCAACATCATAAACCTTGGAAAATATTCGTTTGTCATTTATTTAATATATTGTTCTGTAATTCCGTTGAGCTTCTTAAATCTTAAATAAGGATTGGTACATATTATAAGGAAATACAAAATATTTCCACAGAAATATATATATATATATATATATATATATATATATATATATATATATATATATATATATTAAACAATAATCTACGAACACGTCTGTCAACGTAGCTTGACTCTTCAAGGATTTGAACCTCAGGCCATATGTTATATGGTCGAATGTGTTAACCGTTACGCAACAAAGTCCTAGATGAACTTACGTGTCATATATATATATATATATATATATATATATATATATATATATATATATATATAATTAATTTATAATATATAATATAATATGATCTGTTAACTATTCGAGCATTTTTTGGTAGACACATGTTATTTTAGTGTTTTAGGTTGTAAGGTAACTAAGAACTCTTTATACCATGGTATTTCGAAGCCTAATACTTCTCATCAGAAGAGGAGAGAAGATGCTAATAGGAATGCGACGTCTACATTAGGAGCGAAATAAAATATTGAAGCTGCTTGAGGGGCTACATTGATCTCTGAGATATAGGAGGAGTATAGTTTTGATTATATAATGCAGGTAGATATCTGTCATAGAAGGTTTAATAGATGTGAACAAACTATGTGATTGAACACTTGGGGAGAATATAGGGTACGTTAATTGAAGGAAGATGCGTGTTTAACATGTATTAAAGGGTTATAGCTATACATGAAATATTAGGTTTATACCATGTCAGTATCTTTACTCCACACCCCAATTGAAGTATACACTTATTGAAAAAAAAAAAAAGAATAAATCTACTTATATATATATATATATATATATATGTATATATATATATATATATATATATATATATATATATATATATATATATATAATACTATATCGTTTTATATCGTAGTTTTCTTTCTATGTGTATTGCTATATGAGCTCAAAAACAATTTGGTGAGCTTTTTATTATACCGATAGGTCTACTCTTAAACAATTGATCTTATTCTCTTCCTTTATTTCCCCCATATATACACACACACATACATACACACACACACATGTATATATATATATATATATATATATATATATATATATACATATATATATATATATATATATATATATATATACTAGAAAAAGTACCCGTCGTTGACTGGGTTCAAAAACAGCCTACAGAAAATGGACTCTGATTTATGAAAGTATGATATGTTATTAAAAGGAAGGGTTGTAAAGAGATAACTTCGAATTTGGGGGTATCAAAACCAAAGCAAAATATGATGAAAGTAAAAATAAAATAGATAAACCCCATAATTTATTATACCATACCTGTTCACACTGAAACACTTATCACAATATTCTGTGGATCTATATTAAAAAATCCTTGTTAAACTTTGTGACATCTCCATTCTATGGAGGTCAGGCGCGAACGAACACCCCATAATTATATCATACCATATTTCTTCAAACTGAAACATAATTATCGAAGTATACAAACGCAGATAGATATGAAAAGTCTTTATTAAAGTTTGTGCCTATTTCCATTCTATGGAGGCCAAGCGCAAAGGCAGACCCCACAATTTTATTATACCATCCCTATTTAAGTTAAAGCATACTTATCAAAGTATCATTATGTCATCTATATCAAAAGCACTTGTAAACGTCTTTTTTTAAAAATTTTTATTTCCATACTTTGTGGACCAGGCACGTACGCAGACCCCACAATTTTAATGAATCATCAATATGCCAGATCAAACATACCCATTCCTGTGTCTCGATACATCTTCTATCATTATATGTGATCAGTTTTCTATAATAGTCAACCATATAGGAGCATATTCGTGACCAGACACACACACAGACGTTCAGCTTTATATTATAGAAGATATATATATATATATATATATATATATACACATATATATACATATATATATATGTATGTATGTATGTATGTATGTATGTATAAACCGTTTTCAACCGAAACGCTGTGCAAATAATACGCAAGATTAGTACAGTAGTTTGGATAATCCAAATAGTGCGATTATTTTTAACGTAATTTTAACCAAATAATAATTACCATTAATGATCTTTAATAATAATTACCATTAATAATAATTAATAATAATTACCATTAATAATAATTAATAATAACTATCATTTACAAAAGAAAGTTTAACATATAATCGCATATATAACGCAATAATAAATTTATGAACACCTAAAACATTTCAGACGTTAAAAATAATAGAATTCGCACCACAATATCTAAATAAATGTGAGAATAAATAAAGTGTAAAATGTTGACTCGAATATCAATTGGAAAATCTTAACATTTTTTCTCTTTGCAATATAAATTGTAGAAACAGTAACGTATGCTTAAGTAAAAATGCAAACTTAGAAAAATATTCAATGAAAAATTAACAAATGCATATACATGAACAAGTGTTGGCATTGTGGTTTAAAGCTATATTAAATAATAGAAAAAAATCCCATGGTTTGTTAACAGACATTATCCTATTAAAAACTACAAAAATAATTGCGTTTAGAGTATAGAAATAATTAAGTAAAAGTAAATTAAAAAAAAAATATTAAACAGAAGTATTTTTATATATATATATATATATATATATATATATATATATATATATATATATATATATATATATATATATATATATATATGCATATATATATATATATATATATATATATATATATATATATATATATATATATATATATATATATATATATATGCATATATATATATATATATATATATATATATATATATATATATATATGCATATATGTAATTTGATTCTGATTTTAAGTTTATTTGATATTTAATATATATATATATATATATATATATATATATATATATATATATATACTGAGTGAAACAATTCATAATTGTGAATTAAAAATCAGTTTCAAAAGACAAAAAAAGAAAAAACAAACAAAATCCTTTTGAAACTTATTTTCAAGTCACAATTATGAATCGTTTTGATAAATGTAAATATAGATCTAGGATATCTATACCTATTGAGCTTATTATATATCTACAGTACAATGGCCACTGTTTGCTTTTAAAAGTATTAATACATTTACTAATACATTAAAATGAGCTCTGCTATTTAGATTCCAGATCTAATCGCCTCTAATACATATACATACATACATATATATATATATATATATATATATATATATATACATATATATATATATATATATATAAATCACACCACAGAATCGCTTATAAAGTTAAATGAATAAACATATATATCTGTATATATATATATATATATATATATATATATATATATGATTACTTATTTAATCACATAAATTAATATACAAAAGTATAAATCTATGCGTAAACTTCAAATATTTACTTTAACAGTGCTAAATACGTAGGTAGAGCTAGGTAGTAAGTTATAAAATATATATGGCAATTAAGCTACACAGAATATTCCGCATCTAATCCACGCTAGGATTCGTCAGGTTTTTTGCGGAACATTCTATGTAGCTTAATTACCATACATATTTTATAACTTGTGTGTGTGTGTGTGTGTAAAAATATATCCATTGTAAATTTTGAGACAAAGACGAGTACCACAGTTAAGGAAGACACCTTTTTGATAGCATGAATAGGTTTGCCAAATTAATCTTGAACAGTAAACTAAATCTTATTCGGAACATTTTTTGGATTTAGGGAGTTGGTGTTTGATTAACACTGCTGGGGTGCCATGATTTTATATAATGTTTTTGTTTTGAGATTCCTGAAACAGTTTGATGGTAGATATCTAATGATCCCTCAAATGAAATTGGGACCATTGTGAATTCAAGAAAGCAACTTGATGCAGCAATCGCAGGATAAAATGACTTACTGACGAAATAGTTTCCCAACGAATGATAAAAAATACAAAAATTAAATAAAATTAAAAGTTTTTTATGTACTTTTTAAGTTTAAAAAACTTTCAAGTGTAGTCTATATATATATATATATATATATATATATATATATATATATATATATATATATATATATATATATATGAGAATGATTATTTATTTTTATAAGCGATTCTGTGGTGTGATTTTTTTCACTGGGTGCTTTAAGGCAGGGAGATGTTATCTGCCCTTTGTTTATATTCTAGTCGCCCCCCCATTAGTAATTATTATGTAATTATTATATAAACATTTATTTAAATATTTTTTACGTGCATAAAATTAATTTTATGCACGTAGAAAATTTTTAGATAAATGTTTAAATAATACATTATATATATAATAAAATATATAATAATAAATTATATATATATATATATATTGATAGATAGATAGATAGATAGATAGATAAATATACTAACATTTGGAAGTTTTTTTTTTTACTTGTATGCATTTGTGTATACATAAATATATGTATATATAAACACATATATGCGTTTATATATATATATATATATATATGAGTCTTACGTTTGTTTTATACTTATTTATTAGTTCATACTTTCTAAATCATTGGAATAATTGAGTACATGCACACATATCCTACACCCACATACGCACACACACACACACACACACACACACACACACACACATATATATATATATTACACACACTATCCTTCTCCCTCTCTCTCTCCACACACACACACACACCCACACACCCCCACACACACACACACACACACACACACATATATATATATATATATATATATATATATATATATATGATTAGTTTTTTTTGGAAAAAGCAGAGTGCTCAATTAAAAGGAAAATCCAAATTTTAAGAGACGAATATTGGCTGAAGAGAGCTTGATAAGGATACCTTAAACGGGCCTTATTATCGGGCTTGAAACCGACGGTACCAATGACCTGTCTCAACTAACAACTTTCTGTACACAAAATATATATATATATATATATATATATATATATATATATATATATATATATATGTGTGTGTGTGTGTGTGTGTGTGTGTGTACGTTTTGTGCGTCTGTGTACTCAATTATTAAGGAAATTAAACAAGAATTTATGACAATTCTGAAGTTTTTAGATGAGATGTGAATGCTTGTATTATGGTAATTAATCTTCGTCTTTGATGTTATTAGCTCAACGTTTCTTCGGATGTTGAAAAATATATATGTATATATGTGCGTGTATATATATTTATATATATGTATATGTGTGTATATATGTATATATATATGTGTGTATATATGTATATATATGTGTGTGTATATATATTTATATATTTATGTGTGTATATATATTATTTATGTATCTACATAAAACATTATGCAAATATTTTCAGTATTTAATTTGACATAAATTCTGTGCAATAGTTTGACACAAGGATAAAACCCGGACAATTCTGGATAGCTTAATTATCATTAAACTATTACACACACAAACACATACACACACACACACACACACACATATATATGTGTATAAATATATATATATATGTGTGTTTGTGTGTGTGCGTGTATATATACATATATCTTTGTTTTATTTCATGTATTGTGTGGTGATAGTGGCTTGAATCTAAGGTTAAAGTTCAAAAAGTAATGGATTCTGTTTCTATTTTGCTCCAAAATGAAACATTCATTTCAAACGACCCTCTGTCCTATCAAAGAACCTACTCTTGATTTTATATGCCGACCTTTAATGCGTGTGTAGTAATTCCCAAATGAACTTGTGATGTTAGGCTGTGTACAGGGTTAACTTTTGTAAAATCGCACGATCCTTCTTTCATCGAATCTTTCGATTATCGCTAATCGATACTTATCAGAGCCATTCCCATAGAAAACCTATCCAAGAACACTGTCACACACATAAAGTACCTTCGTGTAAATTCCAATACACTCGGATCATCCGTTTAGGAGTTCATAGGAAACTCTCTCACACACAATGTTGCTTTTTTTATAATAGTATATATATATATATATATATATATATATATATATATATATATAACTACTTCATTTACTCACATAAATTAATATACGAAAGTATAAATTTATGCGTAAACTTTAAGTATTTACTTCAACAGTGCTCAATACGTAAGGTAGAGCAAGTTAGTAATTTATAAAATATATATGGCGATTAAGCTACACAGAATATTCCACTCTAGGATTCTAACTAGCTCAGCCTTAAGCCTGAAGAATCCTAGAATGGATGAAACCCGGAATATTCTGTGTAGCTTAATCTCCATATATGTATTTAAACTGACTATATATATATATATATATATATATATATATATATATATATATATATATATATATATGTATGTATGCATACACACACATATATGATTAGATGTTATTTATTTGTTTTTGTTTGTTTTTTGTTTGTTTTTTTTTTCGCGATATTTTTTGAATGAATTCAATTATTTATACGCAAGTGCATTTTTACCTAAATGCGAGTTGGGAAAATTTTTCCTTTTTACCAATTTGGTACCCTCAAATGGGGAGTGGCATGTATATTCTTTTTATATACATATAATTATCAACCGACATGTGCTTCGTCGTCTACGACTCATCAGATTGGTCCCCGATTTCGAGTCTCGCTAATTTCAGCACCTCTGATGAGTGGTAGATGACGAAACACGTGTCAGTGGATAATCATTTAATATATATATATATATATATGATTCATATATAAAAATAATTTAGAAAACGTACTATATCACCTTATTATATACTTGAAATACTACTACTACTACAAATAATAATAATAATAATAATAATAATAATAATAATAATAATAATAATAAGGACACAACTACTAGCGGGATCTGTGGAAATTCCACAAGGGACTCAGTCATATGTAATATATTGATGTTAATATTCTGTAGATGTTCAGCGTAAATGGAGATGCCCTGATATTATTGTAGCTCTTTTGTTAAAACTGAAAAAGTATTTATCTAAGCTAACAGGGACGCCTGGCATAACCCGGTTGTAAAATACGCTAAAATATGATATTTTAACTTATGCAGATTTCGTATATATTATAATAGTCAATTTTCTACTGATTCTTATATAGTATAACGTTATGATTTTAAAAAGGAAGAAAAATGTTCATATGACTTTGGTGCATCAGTTTGAATCAAAACCGAAACCAAAACTATTGAAGAAAAATATATATGTATGCATATATATAACTTGAGTTCCCTTAGCTATAATCGAAACCAAAAATCATGAAGAATTCTTGGTAAAATTATTTATACATAATTTATATATATATATATATATATATATATATATATATATGTGTGTGTGTGTGTGTGTGTGTGTGTGTGTGTGTGTGTGTGTGTGTGTGTGTGTGTGTGTGATACACACGTGTAAATGTCTAAGAGTATTGAATAAAAATGACTAAAATATCTAATCATGACTTCTTGCATATTTTCTAACCAAGAAAACATACAAAATTGTTCTGCGATTCATCTTCTTTTTTTTTTCGTATGTTTGAAATTTAGTGAAATACCGTTTGGACAGAGACTTTTCATATAGATTTCAAATCATGATTTCATTATATACTACTCTATATAGTTTATAAATGTATAACGATATACATTTATAACCTCTATAGACGAGTATATATGTAAGTTTCGTAAGAAAAACATAAACGTGGTGAAAATCTGTTCTATTAAGTGAACTCAATTTACCATTGCTGGGTATTATTTTACTTTTCTAAATATTTTGATTATATATATATATATATATATATATATATATATATATATATATATGCATGTATATATATATATGCATGTGTATATATATGCATGTATATATATAAATATTCTTCAACACAATCTAAATGACAAAAGGCTATATATATATATATATATATATATGTGTGTGTGTGTGTGTATATATACACACACATATATACTTATAAATACATATATATATACATATATATATATATATATATATATATATATGCATTTATATATATATATATTTAGATATACCTTTATAAAATATTTACCCGTAACTAGTAAACCGATTATTAGAAATGTTGGAACAAAGTGATTGGGCGTTAATTGGGCGTCAAAGGTGATTTCCATTTAGTTTAATTTAGTTTCAAGCAAAGAAATTAAGAATGGAGTGGAAACGCTCCATGCAAATTCAGATATAAGTTTCACAATTACTATCCGGCATCAATAATTAAACTTTCAATTTGTTTGGAATCTTGTAAAGAATTTTAACGATAAAATCTTAACACAATCTCCCATCTTAAAATTGAAACATTTCAGAGCTGCATAAATTTGATCCATATTCAATAGACTTTGATGAAGTTATATTTCTTGAACTTCAATTTCTTGTTTAGCTTTTTTAAATTTGAGTCTTTCATTTTACATATTTTTGATAAGTCATGGGTTTTGATAAATAATAAAATAAGGATTCTAGACATAATGTTTAGTAGTATTACATCTTGAATTTAATCGCTTAAGCCAACATAATACTGGTGCAAAACTGTAATATATCTACACACACACACGCACACACACACACACACACACACACACACACACACACACACACACATATATATATATGTGTGTGTGTGGGTGGGTGTATGTGTGTGTGTGTGCGCGCGTGCGCA
>NC_136499.1:21574187-21579187 GCF_053919585.1 Euprymna scolopes | reverse complement strand
GTTGAGCAAAAAAAAAAACACAAAAAAAAAGTGGTAGTAGGAAGGCGGAAAAGAACAAGAAAAAAAACGTGACGTCTTTGCTGTTACGACCACCGCCAAACCGGAGGTGACTTATTTTAAATTAAGGCAAGACATTCGAAAATAGAGGATGACTTTCAAAAATATCGGCGAAAAAAAGCGACCCTCCCGCCACCGCGGTAGAAAAGTGCCCAGTTGAAGGTGAAGATATTAATGTTTTTAGCCGATTGTTCGATATTTGTCGTCTGAAAGGTGAAACTTACAAAAGATACTGATCTTGGTAAAATCCGTCGCTTCTGTCGAAAGTTTAAGGCGGACCTGCAAACATACATAAATTTACATATTGGTAACTAAACATTTTCAACCCAAACTGATGAAAAAAGCTTGCCCTATCTCTGAATACACTTTATGTAAAATTTCAAATATTTAGACCAGAAATTGTCTGAGTAATTTGGTAGAGACCGCAGAGGTCAATTTTTTAAAACTTTGACCCCTATTATATCTCCTTAACATTTTTTGTTTTGGGCTCAAATCAAGTTATTAAGTTAGATCCAAGGAACCTATATCTAAAATTTCAAGTGTTTAGACCCAAAATTGGCAGAGGAGTTTCCATATATATTTATGCATACATATATATTTTCGTTTAACAAATTTTGCCTAGCAAACTCATCTTAGAATTTTTAGTCTACAGACATGACACATATATAAGGTATTTGAATCCATGCAAAACTTTATATTTGGGTTTTATCTCGCAAAAATCGGTGCAAAAGTGTGAAAATTTAAACAAATAAAATTTGACAGGTGAAAGTCGAAAGCCGACATTACGAATGCATAACGTAGTAGCTATTTGTTCATATTTTAATGTTTAGCCTTATAGTAAACATGTTTTCATAGCCCAGTGATTGACGGCAAAGGCAAAATAAGTCGTGAGCTGAACGTTTTGGTTTCAATTCTCGGTGGTGGCGCCTGAGTGTTTTTTTTATATATACTTTTTAAATCATTACTATATATTGCATCCAATCTATCTATCTATCTAAAAGTGAAAATGTCTTTCTGTCTGTCGGTCTTTTCTCTATGGTAGTCAAGGAAGACTATTATACAGAAAGGCATTACTTCACATATTCACACTTTTTGATATACACATATGCACATAACCTTATGAACAGTACATTGGGTCCGAGCAAAGCCGGGCGAAACTGCTAGTATATATATATATATATATATATATATATATATATATATATATATATATATATATATATATATATATATATATATATATACATATATATCCGAAATTCGAAACTGTATGTAAGAGGCTCGGGTTTCGAATTCTGATGAGCCTAAATGAGGGCGAAACTCGTGTCTTGGACTTCCGGTTCGTTGATTTTCATGGCTTTTATGGGCTACGACGTTTTTTGGCTGTGGAAATTATATATATATATATATATATATATATATATATATATATATATATATATATAATATAATATAAAGTTGAATGTGTATGTGTATGGTCACGAATAGGCTCCTATATGGTTGACTATTTTAAAAAAACTAATTACATATAATGATAGAAGATGTGTTGAGACACAGGAATGGGTATGTTTGATCTGGCAGAACGGTGGTTCATTAAAATTGTGGGGTCTACGTTCGCGCCTGGTCCACAAAGTGTGGAAATAAATTTCAAAATTAAAAAAAAGTGTTTTCGATATAGATGTACACGAGAATACTTTGATAAGTATGCTTTAACTTAAATAGGGATGGTATAATAAAATTGTGAGGTCTGCCTTTGCGCTTGACCTCCATAGAATGGAAATAGACACAAACTTTAATAAAGACTTTTCATATCTATCTGCGTTTGTATACTTTGATAATTATGTTTCAGTTTGAAGAAATATGGTATAATAAAATTATGGGGTGTTCGTTCGCGCCTGACCTCAATAGAATGGAAATATGTCACAAAGTTTAACAAGGATTTTTTATATAGATCCACAGAATATTGTGATAAGTGTTTTAGTGTGAACAGGTATGGTATAATAAATTATGGGGTTTATCTATTTTATTTTTACTTTCATCATATTTTGCTTTGGTTTTGATACCCCCAAATTCGAATCTATCTCTTTACAACCCTTCCTTTTCATAACCTATCATACTTTCATAAATCAGAGTCCATTTTCTGAAGGCTGTTTTTGAACCCAGTCAACGACGGGTACTTTTTCTAGTATATATATATAATTTCAAGGCTATGAGGGTTTTTGAAGCATAAAACTATGTTCTAGTTTTATATATATATATATATATATATATATATATAATAGTTCATGTTTTATATTTCAAGCGATCCTCCGCTCTTGATAACAAAAAGTAGCGAAAAATTTATTTTTATTTCGCCACTTTAATAACTTAATTGTAAAATATGTGAACATTTTTTACATTTATACATATATATGTATGTGCATGCGTGTATGCGTGTGTGCGAATGTATCTTTACTGACTTGGATTATCTGGCTTGCCCATGTGTCAAATAACAGGAATAGAAACATGAACTAAAAATGAATTTCGGCTGTTATAGTATCTGTCAAGTCAGACGGACTGTTTCGCTGTATCACAGATCCAATGGGATTAGACCAGCACCTATCCCAAGATCGGGACCTAACCAACAGCAATCGAGTTGATAGTTAGTAGCATTATCCACTGAGACATGCGCTGTCAGCAATACTATGTAACGATACTTTATACAAATATAGACTGCCTATCCAAAAGTTCTCTATTTGTGTATTTACAAAGACTTTTGCATAATACTAGAGCAGTAGCAAGCGATATCAATTACTCGAGGCGGAAAATAGAAGGCATATATCCACAGACAGACTATTTGCAGTATCACACCTCTTCAATTTGGTTAGACCTTCATTCATCTTAAGCCCGGAATATATATATATATATATATATATATATATATATATATATATATATATATATATATATATATATATTATTATTATTATTTACTATAATAATTATTAAATACCTACAGAAACTAGTGTTTCATCCTTTTGGGAATCATCAGTGCATGATGTCACGATTAACGCCAGTCAAGAGATCCGACCCCCGGCAACAGAAGTTATGTCTGGCTTCATTAGCAATGACCCAAACCATTCGGCTACCGTCAACCGCGAGAGATACAGTTGAAATTTAAACATGTATTCTTATTAAATGCTTTTAATGTCAGTCAGGATGATCTAATCATTATATGACGATCTGTGCGTATGAGCTAAGTTGACCGACTTTAATTCAACTGAAAGTGCTCACCGATAAGAAACAAGTTTCTTAAAGGGGCTGACATAATTTACTATAATAATTATTAAATACCTACAGACACTAATGTTTCATCCTTTCGGGAATATATATATATATATATATATATATATATATATATATATATATATATATATATATATATATATATATATATATATATATATACCTATTATGTATTAGTGTTGGAACGATTAATTCGAACCGGAATCAGAATCGATAATTGTATATCGAAATAGTCGGCACTTTTAACGGTATCGGAATCGGTATCGAATCAGAAAAGTTTGTGCCTATTTTCCGATGTCAAAAATGATTCTTTTAATTTTAATCTTTATTTGATTTAGTTAAAAGCAAAATCTTTCACTACTAGTAGTAATAATGAAATAATAATAAAATTAGTAATAATAAAATTAATAAATATTATTAATTTTAAACTACTAGCAAAACTAAAATCGATAGAATATCCCACACAAATGTAGTTTTCCATTTGAGAAAATATCTGCGAATTCAACATGTGTTTTTGCGGTAATCGGGGGAAAATAATCACCATATAGTTAAATATTTAGAAATGTATTACAAATCGAAATTGGTAATTGTATCGGAATCGGAAATTTTGTACAGAATTGGTAATTGCATCGGAATCGGGGAAAAATAGTGGAATCGTCCCATGACTAATATGTATGCGTATGTGTGTATGTATATCTGTGTCTGTAATGTTAACTGTACTTTTTAATTAGATTTATTGGTAGATATAAATGAGGGTGCAAGTACTCAAATAAAGGAATTCTTTTTGCATTTATTGTGCTATACATAGTCAGCCAGAGGAGGCAATTTAGCGGAGAGAGAGGGTGCAAAGGAGACATGATTGGTTAGATAAGCTAACGCGGGCCGTTCTTGTGGGATAGCAAACGCGTGTCATTTTCGTTGGATTTGTAAAGCGTTTTAGCGATGTTCATAACTTTTTCCCCCTCAGTGCAGTGCAGCTGACCGCGCATCTTCAGTGGTTCCGAAGTGATGAAGCTAAAAAAAGAAGACCCTTTTCACTTAATGGTGTATGGAAGGTGCAAACATCTCTATAATTATATAAATCATCATTTTTTAATTTTATAAATTTCCCTGAGACATTCACGGAATTGCTGTAACGATAAATGGGTTTGTTTTTACTTCTTTTTTTTATATTTTTATTATTATCTTAAGTTTTGTTTAATGAGGGAAATCTAGTCTATGGTGTTTGTACAAGGATATGATGAAAAGTATTCGAAATATAATCGTAATAAATTTGCGAATACATTGTAGTGATGTTGCACGACAAATGAGAAAGACAACGTTTAAAAATATGCGGTATTCACGGAAGTTTCCAAGCACACGCACGCACGCACGCACGCACACACCCACACAAATACCCCCCCACATATATATATATATATATATATATATATATATATATATATATATATATATATATATATATATATCGTATTCCACAAACTCAAACTCGATCATCTAACTCCTCTTTCATATCTATCTATCTATCTATCTATCTATCTATCTGTGTGTGTATGTGTGTGTGAGGTGTGTGTATATATGCGCGTGTGGGTGTGTCTGTTATAATTCACTTTTTATCAAACAATATAAAATTTTTATAAAACACGAGGAACACCCAA